>NC_071098.1:5165000-5380000 GCF_027358695.1 Spea bombifrons
GAAGGAATCTTCTGTAACTTACATTGGAACAAAAATGCAGCAGCAGCAGCAAAGTCACGAGTTGGGTGAACACGAGGCGTGACTTGGTGTCTCATAGGTTAATTATATCATTCTTATTACCCCCCATGCCGCCGAGCGTGGATATGGCAAATATGCGCAATGTACACCCCCCCCTCTGGTTAATGTACCGTATTTTCTTAATTATGAGAGAAGGCTTTTTTGGGGGGGAGGGGGGTCATTTGAAGAAATAATCGGTCTTCTTTTATTCAGACCTCAGATCCGCTGCACCGCCGCACAGTCGACTAAACCTAGGGGCTTGACACTCACCCTCACTCATGCTCTCTCACCATTTCATTACCTTCGCCGACAATCGCTTCAGTGTCCATCCTTTCCCGCAGCTCCGCTTCTTCTTTTGTCTTTTTTTTTTTTGTTGTTCTGTCTTCTTTCTTCATCTGCTCTTCCCTGATATCAGCTCCATTAACCAGGCATTTTGTGGAAACGCTCCCGTTTTTAAATATATATACATAACCCCCCCCCCGCCATATAAATGTATTGCAGAGGGAAATTGCAAGTTTTAGACAAGGACATGTAACTCGCTTGCCCGCGCATGAAACTCAGCAGTCCTCTAAAACAACTGGGATATCAGTGAATCTCCAAGTTTTGCAAGTATAAACAGTTGCATTAACCGTTAATATGAGTGGCAGCGCAAACACAGCAGTGCTTATACTAAAGAAATACAGTATCAAGTCATGCCGCAAATTACTTTTGTTTTATTAAGCAAACACTTTATGAAAACCTAATGTCAGATAGATGGGCGAGTTCAGCCTCTCATCTCCCCACCTTAACTGTGCCTTATTATGGGTTTAGTGTAAGTAGTGCCGACCACATAATGCAAACTCCAAGCAGTGTAAAGGAAAACGGATGAAGCTGGACTTTTCCATCTGAAGAAGAGACTTTGTAAATCTATATCTTCCTGTGTTGCCTAAATAAATCTATCACCTACAACCAGGTAAAATGAATGTGGTTCCGTCAGTGAGTTTTACAAATGCTTTTTACTAAAAATAACAAGGGCTTCATGAAAATAATCCATGGAGTCCTATAAAAGGAGCGAAAAGTTATTTTTAAAGACTGGTGGACCTTTCATTTCAAATCAGTTCCAAGCTCAGCACCAAGAGACCCACACTTACTCCACTACATGAAGGAAAGAAAGGAAATTGTGACTCCTGGCAGCGTCGCGTCATCTAGTGTTACAAAAAAATCACGTCAGATTACAGACAGGGAGTCACAAGCACACTACCCATAAAAAAAAATACTACATTGTGTTTTATTAACTAGCCTGTAAGTCACTTCTTTGTTTTATCACCAACTGAAAATGCAATGATTTTCTTAACACTTGGTCCGCGTTTGAAAACATGAAAATATTTTTTATATATATATATATCCATTATCAGCCTCCTTGGAACTCACCGGAGGAAATATACACCTAGTACATTTCAGTGACACATCATAAATAAAATAAACCCCCCCCCAAAAAAAAAAATCAGTTTAGTATTAATACTACTATTAAATCCATTCTTGTCAGACTAGAGTTCATCGTGATAAAAGTGCTCATCCTGAAGCTGTCTGCCGTAGTCGGTGGCTTCGCTAGTAAGGAAGATGTCCCGATTTTCCAGAATCTCAGCTTCGCTCAGCCGCCTGTCTTCATCTTTGTCAATTTCTTCTATTAAGTGGTTTGCCTTTCAGAAGTAAGCAAAATTAAAACCAAGATGCTTTCTCTTATTACTAGCCAATGAACGCGGTGTACTAGTGTGAGATGTCTGAATTAGTCACGGACAGTCTTGCTCCTAAATAAATGACCAAGTCATAAAGGGGGGGGGGTTAGGTTAGGCTCAGTTTTCTAAAATCGCACCCCGCTGGTATGGAAATGGCTGTCAGTCTTATAAATCTACACAGTCCTTTTTCAGCATGATGTAATTGTTTGCAGTTAAGAAATTTACATGTAACAGGTGATAAGTTTTGGTTAGTACTAATATTGGTTAGTATGACTGAATCTGCGTAATGTCTGAAACGCACCTCCTCCTCTGAAATGCCTTTATTATTTGGCACTATCCAAGAAAGCAGTTCAGACGGGTTTAGCTTGCCATCTCCATCCTTGTCATAGTCATTAACAAACCTGTCCTTCTCAACAATAACCCAATGAGGATCTTCAACGGTATCTAAGAAAAATAAATAAAAATAAAAGATAAATTAGAGACATTTGTTAAGGGTGTCATTAAATTATTTTGATAATTAAATTTATTGCCAAAGCCCAAAATGTCCAACAATGAAGTTAATACAATTATTCACTTTCCTTTTTCCCAAACTTGCCTGGATCTTGCGTATATTCCCCCAGGAACTCTTCCAGACTAACAAAGCCATCGCCATCCCTGTCGTGTTCTTCTAATGCCCCCTCAATGACGAATTCCTATAATATATAAATCACATGGTTATAATAAAAAAATCTGTATTCTTCCCAATAAACTGTAAAAGCTAGAAATCAGCAGAAAGATTCCTTTGCGGATCTGCTTTAGAAACATGACATGTAAGCTCTAAATTTCCAATAAAAGCCCGTACTACAGCTGATCATACCAAAAAATACAGCAAGATATATGACACACATTAAAGGGAATATCAGGAAAATGTAGCACAATCTAAGTTGTTTTTTTTTATTAATATGGATATTACATCTCAAACACCAAGAAATTAAATCTTCATTTATTAGATTTGTCTGGTGTTTAGATCATAAGACCAACAGAAGACTTGTCTACATTAAAAGTCACTGCCATAAAAGCGTCTTAAACACCAGAGTTCATTGTTCCAAATCTTACCGACATGTGTTCAGCCTCTTCCGGGTGCTCGAAATTAGTAAATTCAATCAGATCCAGTCCAGGAACACCATCTCGGTCTGCATGCTCAAATCGTTTCTTGTCCTTTAAATGTATCTTTACATAAACAATATTAGGAGAGTTAAGATGTTTCATTAGTTTAAAAGTTTCCAGGCGTATAGAGATGCAAAAGATACCTAAAGGTTTACGTTTTACTGATTCAACTTTGTAAAAAACTCCTGTAACATTGATTCTTATTTTGCTGCGAAATCCAGGTTTTGTTTTTTTATTGGTGCGTATTATTTTACTTAATCATTTTTAAAGCTGGTATTAACCAGCTCTGCTCAAAAAAATGATCATGGTGCTTATCTTCTTGCATCAAGGTAAATATAGCTGATAAACTGAATGGACTGAAGCCAAAACCAGGCCTGGATCATCAGGACGTGAGGAGTCCGAGTTGAATCCAAGCTAAAATGCGTCCTCCCCTTAGGTTTTTGTGTCCTAGCGAGCATTCGTAATTTCAAGGGCAATAATGTACTGCGTATGCATGATAACGAGCATGACGGTTATGCCCCCTCCTGGACAACTAGTAAACTGCGCTCTGAAGGAACGATAAGGGGGTCAGTAAATAGAAAAGTGTGCGGTGTGGGCACAGTGCATTATTCTCCAAGAATTATGTACATTTCAAGTATAAAAAGAATATTCACATTGATAACTTTACCCCTGGAAATTAAATATTTACTAATCACAGCCCTGTAATAACATATGTATCGTTTTTGTTGGAACACAAAAAACATTTGCATTGAAAACTTCCTCCCAAACTGAACAAGCTATTGTTTATTTTTGATCTCTTACCAGACGGAACGATTCCTCTTCCTCATCGTCGAGAACAGTATTTTCATCATATTCAATGACACGGTCATACATCTGGATATTGTATTCTTCCCATGTAACAATCCCATTCTTATCCTTGTCAAATTCAGCAAACTGCTCTTTTGTATCTTCTAATATGTAATGCCTGAAGGACTTTTGGATCCATGAACTCAGCTCCTCTGTGGGTTTAAAAAAGATAAATAAGAGAGAGACACAAAAAAGGGCCCATTTTCCATGCAGATCTGAAGTATGGAAAACCTGCCCCTATGGGGGCCACAGGTACACCAGAATTTGTAGGTATAATGAAACATAATATTTGCTTCATTGATTCCTGTGGACAAAGGTATGGCTGCCCCTATAAAAAGTTGCTTAAATTATGAAAATTGTAAAGGAAAGTTGTATGTTCACCCATTCGTAGCTCCACTGATTCTGTAAATAAATAAGTTTCACAATTGGTTATAAAAGTCTCCGTATTTGAAGGACTTTATTATAAATCTGGCAAATAATGTTCAAGGCGCCAAAAGAAATAACTAGATTCCTTTACCTTCTGAGAGATATCCATCTCTGTTTTCATCAATTTTTCTTATAATAGATTTCAATCTTTTCAGCTGGTCTTCTGGACTCAGATCGGTAAATTCCTTCGCTTCTTCCTTGTAAAGGGAGGGAAGGTACATGAATCAGGATCACTGCTTGCAGCAAAAACAAAACATTCAGGTGTGGCAACAGGTGGAATACTCTAATATATAAAAATGAACTGTTTAGTTCATAATTGATGATGTCAATTATGTATTTTTTCCCTTTTTGATCTATACATGACGTTCTTCATCTGCTTCCCCACTCTGTGAAGCCCTCCACTGGCTCCTATTACCTCAAGAATTAAATTTAAAATCCTTGTACTAACACACATACGTCTAACATACAATAAAGCCCTTCATAATACTGCTTGGATCTTTATGTTCTAAGGCTCTCCTCCTCGCTTTTCACCTCTTCCTTGTCTCACTTACAAGATCTCAGCTTTCACTCGCCCAATCGTCAAGAAAAACAACCAAACACACTTCTACAGAGAAGCGTAGAACGTACCTGCCTCTACTACAACCCCAACACTACCTCATTACATTATATTATATTTATAAAGCGCTGGCCGATTCCGCAGCGCTGTTACATTCATTAGAACAATACGGGTCCTGTATTCCTAACGTATCGGGTTTGTATTAGTTTGTCTGTTCTAGTCTCGTCACTCCTTGAATACATGTATTGGAAGAAGCGCTGTTCCATGACCCAGCTCTTGGGAATTGAGCTATTACTGTACCTCTCCTCCCAGGAACAATTTTTTGTCATATTCTGCATTGTGCTCTCCATGTTCATAATGATCTTCACTGGAAAGCCCGAAGGAACCATGCTTATGGCAAGCACAGACCGAGAGGATCGTAGAAAAGACCAACACAATAACATTCATCTTCTCTCCTGGAGGAATCACTATAAAGGAAACAGAAACAGGGGTGAATATATGTATGATTACATACCGTCCACTCACTTAAAGTATTGTAATCCTTGAGAGCTTCCATATGGACTTTGCTTTACCTGACTGGTGAGAAATGCTTAGCAAAAAGTTTCACCTCAAAGCTTTAATGAATTCTAGCCACAGCTGAATCGAGGATATGGAGTGGATTTACTTGATTTTTTTAATATTTTTTTAAAAAATTAAATTTAATAATATTTTAATATTAAATGTAATATTAAAAATATTATTAAATTTAATAATATTTTTAATATTAAATTTAATATTAAATTTAATATTAAAAATATTATTAAATTTAATATTAAATTTAATAATATTTTTAATATTAAATTTAATATATTATTTTTTTAATATTAAATTTAATATTAAAAAAATAATATATTTAATATTAAATTTAATATTAAAAAAATAATATATTTAATATTAAATTTAATATTAAAAAAATAATATATTTAATATTAAATATATTATTTTTTTAATATTAAATTTAATATGAAATATATTATTTTTTTAATATTAAATTTAATATTAAAAAAATAATATATTTAATATTAAATTTAATATTAAAAAAATAATAAATTTAATATGAAATATATTATTTTTTTAATATTAAATTTAATATTAAAAAAATAATATATTTAATATTAAATTTAATATTAAAAAAATAATATATTTAATATTAAATTTAATATTAAAAAAATAATATATTTAATATTAAATATATTATTTTTTTAATATTAAATTTAATATTAAATATATTATTTTTTTAATATTAAATTTAATATTAAAAAAATAATATATTTAATATTAAATTTATTATTTTTTTAATATTAAATTTAATATTAAAAAAATAATAAATTTAATATTAAATATATTATTTTTTTAATATTAAATTTATTATTTTTTTAATATTAAATTTAATATTAAATTTATTATTTTTTTAATATTAAATTTATTATTTTTTTAATATTAAATTTAATATTAAATTTATTATTTTTTTAATATTAAATTTATTATTTTTTTAATATTAAATTTAATATTAAAAAAATAATATATTTAATATTAAATTTATTATTTTTTTAATATTAAATTTAATATTAAATTTATTATTTTTTTAATATTAAATTTATTATTTTTTTAATATTAAATTTAATATTAAAAAAATAATATATTTAATATTAAATTTATTATTTTTTTAATATTAAATTTAATATTAAATATATTATTTTTTTAATATTAAATTTAATATTAAAAAAATAATATATTTCATATTAAATTTATTATTTTTTTAATATTAAATTTATTATTTTTTTAATATTAAATTTAATATTAAAAAAATAATATATTTAATATTAAATTTATTATTTTTTTAATATTAAATTTAATATTAAAAAAATAATATATTTAATATTAAATATATTATTTTTTTAATATTAAATTTAATATTAAAAAAATAATATATTTAATATTAAATTTAATATTAAAAAAATAATAAATTTAATATTAAATATATTATTTTTTTAATATTAAATTTAATATTAAAAAAATAATATATTTAATATTAAATATATTATTTTTTTAATATTAAATTTAATATTAAAAAAATAATATATTTAATATTAAATTTAATATTAAAAAAATAATAAATTTAATATTAAATTTAATATTAAAAAAATAATATATTTAATATTAAATATATTATTTTTTTAATATTAAATTTAATATTAAATTTAATATTAAATATATTATTTTTTTAATATTAAATTTAATATTAAAAAAATAATATATTTAATATTAAATTTAATATTAAAAAAATAATAAATTTAATATTAAATTTAATATTAAATATATTATTTTTTTAATATTAAATTTAATATTAAAAAAATAATATATTTAATATTAAATTTATTATTTTTTTAATATTAAATTTAATATTAAAAAAATAATATATTTAATATTAAATTTAATATTAAAAAAATAATATATTTAATATTAAAAAAATAATATATTTAATATTAAATTTAAAATTAAATTTATTATTTTTTTAATATTAAATTTAATATTAAAAAAATATTAAATTTAATATTAAATTTATTATTTTTTTAATATTAAATTTAATATTAAAAAAATAATATATTTAATATTAAATTTATTATTTTTTTAATATTAAATTTAATATTAAAAAAATAATATATTTAATATTAAATTTATTATTTTTTTAATATTAAATTTAATATTAAAAAAATAATAAATTTAATATTAAATTTATTATTTTTTTAATATTAAATTTATTATTTTTTTAATATTAAATTTAATATTAAAAAAATAATATATTTAATATTAAATTTATTATTTTTTTAATATTAAATTTAATATTAAAAAAATAAATTAAATTTAATATTAAAAATATTATTAAATTTAATATTAAATTTAATAATATTTTTAATATTAAATTTAATATTAAATTTAATATTAAAAATATTATTAAATTTAATAATATATTTAATATTAAATTTAATATTAAATATATTATTAAATTTAATATTAAATTTAATATTAAAAATTATTAAATTTAATATTAAATTTAATAATATATTTAATATTAAATATATTATTAAATTTAATATTAAATATATTATTAAATTTAATATTAAATTTAATATTAAAAATATTATTAAATTTAATATTAAATTTAATAATATTTTTAATATTAAATTTAATAATATATTTAATATTAAATTTAATATTAAATATATTATTAAATTTAATATTAAATTTAATATTAAATATATTATTAAATTTAATAATATTTTTAATATTAAATTTTATATTAAATTTAATAATATTTTTAATATTAAATTTAATATTAAATATATTATTAAATTTAATAATATATTTAATATTAAATTTAATCCAGAGATCAGAATAACAGGACCATGGTCAGACACTGACGACAAGAGCTAGGTACAACCATCAGAGAGCAAGGTCTGATGTCCACTGAGGGTTTATAAAGGATGAGGAAGTGACTAGGCACCAATTGGAGCTTTTGGCGCCAAAATTTGAAAAGTCTGATGTCACTTCCTGTTTGGTGGAATCCGGCAGCCATCTTGAGTGTGGCTAGACCATAGCTTATAAGTATAGGTGCCTGCGGTTTTTGGTCTTACCACCAGAGGGTGTGCAGAGGTAGATGGAGGCTGCTGGTCTCTGGCTGACCCTCTCCTCTGTGGAGGCTGCTGCTGGCTGACGGAGGGAGGTATCCCTCTCCTCCGTGGAGGTTGCTGTGGCTGCAGGCTGTACCGGCAGCTGCTGATTCAGGTTGGTGACAAAGGCAAAGGAAAGGGTTTTTTTTTTTTTTTTTTTTTTTTACAGTTAGGACAATGAGGATGTGGAATTCCCTGCAGTGGTAGTTTTATCATAGTTTGTACAAGCATTTAAACTGCAATTTGAAAGGGATGTAACTTTTAGATTGCGGGGAAACAGCTTCTTGATCAAAGAGTAGCCAATCAGTGGTAAAAATGTGTGCCTTAGAAGAGTGCTTTTTTCTTTTTTGTTTATGAAGTATGGATACAGAGGGTCAGGGTGACTCACAGTAACGACTTAATTTATTCTGTCATCACTTTAAACCTTCCCCTTAAGCATCTAGGGTGAATACATTAACATCGCTGATAAAGCAAACAAAACAAGAACTATATACGATAAAAGCTATTAAAACTTCCCTTTATAGTCCCTATGTAACTGTCAGTAACCTCAGCCCTTGAATTCCCATAATATTTATGGTGGGGAATGCAGCTAAGTTATGTAATAGTACTTTCTGACTGCCCTACATGAATCAGATCAGCAGCGTTAGTATCTGTGACGCTGGAAAGGAACCACCTACACTTACAGTAAAGATCTTACATACTAGCTTGTCAAAAATATATCAAAAGTTTCACACTCATTCAAAAAAAAAATATAAAATCACCTTCTAAAGCAGTGGCTAACAGGTATGGGACACATACAATGCGCAAAGTACTTCATGCTTCATTAAATACTATAAAAACGATCAACAAAACCCTGCTGTGTAATGAGCTGCGGGGGTTCGCAATACATGTTGTGTCTGTATCTGTTAATGTACATTCGTTATGTCTGTGTTGACCACACCATTTAAATTGTACAGCCCTGTGTAATGTGTTGGTGCTTAATAAAAAATACCGTCATAATAATATAGAAATTGATTCATCTTTCCGTATGCAGACAAAAAGTAAAATTCCCACAGATATTCTTCTGCCTGGTTTTATTCAAAACAACCTACGAAAGCATTAAAAAAACATACCTGTGTACAAACACATGTGTGTAAATGTATAAAGTAACATAACATACATAATAAATTAAAGATTATTTTATATCAAGAGGATTTTTTTTATTAGCATATACCCTCTTTAGTATCTTCTCTCTGATGTATATTTACAGAGCAATTAACATTGTTTTTCACAATAAGGAACAAACATAAACAATATACAACATTAATACAAATATATAACTTAAAAGTAACTACTTACAGAACCTGCGTATACCCAGATTGTGATGGAAAGCATTGAGAAATCACTCCCGGATGATGATACAGTAGAGCAGTCACGATTCCAGTTCCAAAAATCCTGCTTGTGTTGTACGGAAATACTTTTTTACGTTAATGTAGCTTTAAAGTTAATTTCTGTCGTTCCCAGTTAAACTGAGATCAAAGTTTCATCTGGCAATTTTATTTGGATGCCGGAACACACATAACGCTGGAGCTCCTATAAAGGGAAAAAACAATATTTAACCAGTCTTTTCCAGTGACAATAAGCACTAGATGCCAATAAGAGGAGGTATTCTATGCCGATTCATGTTACCTGCAACATCAACTAAGCAATGTAAGTATATATTTACATACACACAGTATACACTATTGTTCAAAAGTTTGGGGTCACTTAGCGGTTTTCATGAAAAACAAGGACATTTCTGTCTGTAACATTATTGCAAAAGAGTTTCTAACGATCAATTAGCCTTTTAAACTTAAACTTGCATCAGCGAACACAACGTGCCATTGGAACACAGGAGTGATGAGGGTGATAAAGGGCCATTGGAACACAGGACTGATGGGAGTGATAAAGGGCCATTGGAACACAGGAGTGATAAAGGGCCTCTGTACGCCTATGAAGATATTCCATTTAAAATCATCCGTTTTCAGCTGTATATATTATATCTACATGAATGAAGTCTTAGATCCAAAGATGGTAACTTCTTTGGGGGTTATGTATCAAAATGATTCTTCTGAAATTCAAAACAAGGCAGTCAACCCACCAGGTCTAATCAGGAAGATCCCTACTGGTTGCTATAGTAATAGTGCGTTTTTTTTAAATGTATATATTTATATTCTTTATTAGGTTTTACCTTCAGACTATGTTTTCAGTAACATGTCGGTGCCGCGGCGGCTAAGGAATTATCCCAAAACTTAAAATTCACAGCAATCACACCGTGACAAAGCTGCGAAAACAAGTACTTAGCAAATAATGCCATTTAATACTCGAGCGCAACATTTATTACGGGTACCGTTACATTAGCTGTTTTTCACATTTACGTTTAATTAGTAACATAGAAACATAGTATTTGGAGGCAGATCGCCCCCCTGCGGCCCCTCTTTATCCTGCTGCAGGGACTCAGACCTTAATCAGTTGTTGGTCTCCTCTTAGATTCAGGAGCCATATGCCGATCTCATGCGTGTTTAAATTCCCTCAACGTATTATTATCTGCCACCTCTCCTGGGAAGCTGTTCCACATACCCACGACCCTTTCAGTAAACAAAATGTCCTTATTACGTTCCTAACAGCATTACAATACATTGTACCCCCAGGCACCCCCTGTATGGTTAGTAATAGAGTGTGTGACAGTGGAGGTTAGAATGGTTTGGGACACTGCTGACAGGGCAGGGGCGGCTTGTTTAAGGTCACTAGGATGGAGTTGTAGGTGTCCCTACCGTCAGCCTTTCACTGCGTTCGCTCTCTATTCAGTGTTATCCCCCTACTGCGGGTACGGCTGACGTAAAGAACCACCATTCAAATCCAACGCACACCTCCCACACCCCAGCCACGGACACTGCGCACTAAATGCGTAATTACGTCACGAGTACGCACTACACCCACCCACCACTCTCGTCCGATGTTGAGAGCATCCTCCCTAACAACCGCAAGGTAGCTGAGCAAGGGGGGGTGACGTAAGCGATCCCTATGCTGATTGGTTACGCAGTGGTTGGTCTAACAAAAAGAATTAAAAAAGGCGGGGACGGGTGCCGCGCGATGAGGCTCGTGCAAGTAGGGAACGTTCTGGATGGGGGCTACCGTGAACGAGGAAGGAGACCAGCGCGCGCCTGCCTTGTGGGCGCGTTAATCTCGCGCACTTTGTTCTCTTGTTGCTGAGGAAGGTGTGTTATTTTTCCACACCCACCAAGGACTGGGCGACGCGCTGTGGGGAAAGGAGTACGTTGTGTTGAATGATGTGAGGCGTTTATTGTTAATGGCGTCAGCTCAGGCACGAAAATTTAACAGTGAAATCTATAGCGAAAATATCAGGCGTTCGGTTTTTGGGTAAAAAAAAAAAAAAAAATATCCTCTAAGTGGCCCTTGTTTGGAGGGGCAGTCCCAGTGTGGGACCCAAATCCTTATGTCCTTTCTTCCTCTTCTGATGTCCCTCAATGCTGGGTATGAGGGTATCACAGGCTTCTACAGTCCTAAATCCCTAAATAATGTGTATAGAAACCCACAAGATTGTAAGCTTGCAAGCAGGGCTGTGTCCACCTAATGTATCGGTTTGTCTTAGTCTGTCAGTTCTCGTCTTGTCAGACCCCTTTGAACATATGCACTGTACTAAGCCCTGCATAAATTGTTGGCACTATATAAATAAAAGATAATAGTAATAGAAACAGCAGGAAATGGGGTTATAAATTATTTGTCTTGACAAAGCCAGCCTCCTGGTTACTCTAAACCTCAAAAACAAAAGTGAAAGATACCTATTTTGAGAAGAAAAGTATCACTTTTGTGCAAAACACGGGCTAACAGAAGTCTCTATGAGCCTAACTCCTTAAGTCCCAAATGGATGTGCCAGTGCGGCCAAAAAAACGCTTAAAAGCCTATTATGGTGTACCATTTACCAGTCAATTGTGATAGTACCTCGTGCAAACGCCAGTAAACCATTACATAAGGAATTTCCTTCCAATAAACGTCACTGTTGACATCAACCGAAAGGTCATTGGAGGACCAAATAGCCCCTGCAGGGTCTAGGACTAGGTCTTGGATACCCAATTGCTCCCCTTCCTGGTCAATCGCACCAATGATCACCAATGCAAGTCAGAGGGAGGAGAGCGAGAAACATTTCTCCCACAAAGGGAAAAGGTACAGAAAAAGTGTTATTTTGTTAACAAAATATAAAAAAAATAGCAAATAAAAAACAGACAATACAGTGAGCTGAATGATGTCATTGTGACATCACTGGCATAAATACAGTAAGATGTAAGGAAGGCCCCTAATGGGTGGTAGAGCTGTGCAAGAGACTGGTGAGAGAGAGTATGTGTGTATTTGTGTATCTGTGTATGTATGTATGTATGCGCAAATCTTTGCTGTCACAGTGAGTGAGTTTGTGGATGTTAACGCATTGTGTTGCAGAAAGTGTATGTGAGTGTAAGTGTACAGTGTTAATGTGAATGTGCTTTACTGTATGGTGTTAGAGTGTATGTGTGTTAGCATGTTTGAATTTATGTTGTTAGCTTGTGTATGTTACTGTATGGTGTCAGGATGTGTTAGTGAATGGTGCTAGCATGAGTGTGTGTCAGTGTATGGTGTCAGAGTGACAGGGGAGGGAGAAAAAGAGGTAGGTAGTGTGTGTTTGTATGTGTAAGTGTATAGTGTTAAAGGAAGTGGGTGTTAGAGCGGGTTTGCGTGTTAGTATGTGTAATGAGACTTCATTATCATGTAAAATACAAGGCAGTCTGCTGGTTATTCAGTTTCTAAATAATAATCATATGGACACTTTGTGTGATACATTGCCATACCCTGCAGCATTGAGCTCTAGGCTACCCAGTACAGACTCTGGGTAATTTGGAATTTACCCACAAGCGTTGTAAGCTGTAGACATACACAGTTAAAACGCAAACTTGTTATTTTTATGCTGGGACAGACCCGAATTTAATGGGACAGGACTCAAAACAGGACTGTCCTGGGGAATCTGGGACTGTTGGCAGGTATGCATTGTATGTTCATAGGTCTTACCAATAAAACTTTAGTCTGAATGAGTGGGCACAAGTAATATTCTTACAATGTCACTTGTGGTCTATGGACAGGAAATTAACTCATACATGTGGGTAGACACCACTATAAATACTTAATGAGGGATGTCGTTAACCGCTATTTCCGGCACTATATTATGGTTTTGAAATTCTCATGAAGTTTGAAATGTGAAGGAGGCCAACTTGTAAAAACACACATTTTCCTTGGCTTTATGTTATCACTGGCCAAGTGTTTGATAAATCAACAGCATATTATTTTCCATGGTGCAGCTTTCATGTGGATCAGGATTCTCTTACTAAGTAAGAAGGTGCTTTCTAGCAATGATGTACCTTGTTGACAAGTAGATAAGGGCTTGTGTAGATGGCTGGTTAAAAGGGGACATTACCTCCCCAACCTTTTTTCTTGTTTTTATGGCTCAGTCAGTGTCCTCTGATGTCACATGACTAAAAGCTAAAATAATGCATTCCCATAAAATCAATCAATGGAGCAGCTCTTCAAACAAAGAATGCATATTAAAGTACTTTTTAAGTACTATAAAATGTCGAATCCATCCCCACGCTTTTATAATGGGGGCACCGTGTACATTTAAAGGGACCATGCAGCTATCAAATGCATTTAAGTGCCTGCTATGGATGGAGTGTCCCTTTAACGTGGTTAGGAAAATGGGCAATATTAGGGATGACTTTTCTAGTTCTGCATTAGAGTTTTTTTTCTGTTATTTACCTTATTTCCCCATGTATAAGACACTCCCAGTTTTTAGACCCCACGTTTTTTTTGAAAAGCGTCTTATATATGGTGAAATACGGTATATTCAGATGAATTGATTGAAAGCCATTGGCAGAATATCTAATAACCTGTTTGATTGGAGCTTGGCATGATAACTGTCTGTTTGAACCACAACCATGTATAACACAATAGCGGTGCGATTAATCTAGAATTAAGGATGATAACACACTTAGGGGGAAACTCCGCAAGATGCATCTGCATATCATTTCTATACGTCATTGTCTTCGTAGACGTAACAGCACTCAATTCAACAAGTGATCTACGGTAAATGTTAATTGGATTTAACGGAAGTGAAAAATACATGCTTAGCAATTTAATGACCTGCCTGAGGCCTGTGAGTTCATTTGATTTCTGGGCCTTGTGCCAGCAAATGCTGCGTTTTATAATGGATGTAACCATATGAAATAGATGTTATTGCTAAACTTGCTACAATGTTGCAATGCCAAATAGGGACTTTTTCATCTATGATGATTGACACAATTCTGTTATGAACCCCAGATAAGCAAATCTTCATAATTGCTGAAAATGTCATACGTAAGATTGCTATATTTTAACAAGCTGAGTAATAAAAATCATGTAATTACCATTATACCATGTGCTAGTGCGAGTCCCAGTACAGTGTGCCAACCATGTCTTAAGTCTTTGTGCTCGACAAAACATGATTAACAGACCTACTGACCTGCTGGAGGAGGCAGAAGGATGTGGAACTTGTAGTTTTGGGTAGCAGACAGTAATGAAGCTCCAGTCTGAAATATCAACCCATTCTGCCAGACCTGGAAGGAGATAACCTAAGTAAGAGGCATTTATTGGTGTAGAACTTTTGGAGCATTCCCTTGTACAAGATAGGATGGGACTAAGTCGCCTGATAACAGACAATAGCCTCAATAGTTATCCCTACAGTCCCAGTTTATGAGAATCTGATTTTTCTTTTGCTCTCGTGCATTACTATAGAGGAATAATCTCCATCACGCGACTCCCGGCTGCAAGGGGAGTCTAGGATAGAAATCCAAGGCAAATTTCTTGAGACCAACCCCACACATACATTTCAGCCATCATGTGGCTCCAAAATGGACAGAGTAAAGCACACTGCATAAGAACTTTTCAGAGGGTGGTGAGGAAATGCCCAATATACCAAGTAAATGGCTCTGTGGGGAACTCAATGAGTCACCTTTAGTTGCTCTCAATCTGGAGGAGCCTGAAATGGGACAGCTCCATCCTTTACTAGCATACACCCTGGTTTTAACTGCATGTTATCAAGTTTGTGAGAGTTCAAGAGGGCATTAACTTGAACTTGTTGTGCCCTAGGGTGATTTATAAGGTTGCCCCCTTGTCACAAGAGACACCAATGTGGTATTGAATAGGCTGACCAATAGGGACATTGCATGAATAATCCTAAGGATATTTATGTATGCTAGAGGGCTTTATAGTAGTGAATTGGGGGCAAATTTCCTCTGCAGGTGGGAAGCAACAATGGGGCATTGGGCTCTAGAGCTCTTACCTTGCTGTTACTTCTCTGTTTAAGGGACATCTCAATGACATATAAAACATGAGACCATTTTCCAGTAGTGACAAAATAACCGTTAAGAGTTTATATTCAGCATGAAATTACAATCATTTGCCATGCAGCTTTACCCTGAAACAGTCCTGATTCTTGGAATCACTCACAATCTGTTATGTCCCTCGTTACCCTAGGCGATTGTTTGCCATTTAGACAGGTTAAATACATCATTAAATATCATAATTTATTTGAAAACCATTTTCAATGGGTTTCTTTCTGTTTATGAACAAACTCCGCCTTTTTGGGGAAGTCCAGATAGAGACGATGACTTAAGCTCAGACTCTGATGATTAAAAGGTAACATAGTAACTGCATTACCTCTATACATAATGGGGATAAGTATCTACACTGCAGAGTTACCACCAGATGCTGGGGAGTGAGGGCATTTATTTGGATAGATACTTCTGTGTCCTCTGGAAGTGAAAGTACAAGAAGAAAGACCAGAAGAGACTGACTCTTTTGTGGATTTTATCACTTGTGCGGATCTCCTGATCTGTGTGTCTCCTGCATCAGTAAAGGCTCCAATCACTGGGTGAGATCTCCAAAAGTTTAGTGTGTTAGACATCGGATCCTACACCTGATCTGGACTCCAACTCCTTTCATACTCAGGAATATGAACAGAATGATCACCAGTGCCCTTCTATCAACAGAGTTCATGCCCTGGACCTACAGAATAATAATTTAGGTTTTTAGGTCATTGTTTGTGGGATGGTGGCATCTTTGTGGGGGGTTTACAGGTCGCAGTCCTCCTGACATGTTATGAGAGTAGCAGGTGGAATATTCCTGATCTACATTATGCAGTTTCTATATATATCTATCTATATATAAATAGAACTGCTGTTTAAGCCACTTTTGTGTTAAGTAATAATTTTATTTTTTGCAGGCAAATTAAAACGATTTCCTAGCCACCACATTGCATACAATGGGGAAATTTGCGTGGCTGCTGCTTGCTGGATTCCTGGTACTCTGTGCCAGAGTTTCTGTGGGCAGCGATGCTTGCCACACCAGTGATGGAACGTGCTGCAGCAAATGTTACCCAGGTAAGAGATTATTTATGTTTAGTTTCTCTGATAAATAGGGGTAGCTTTATTTTTAAATACCTTCAGCTCTATGGTCTCAATAGTGTACATATGACTGAACTGCTCCTCTCATTTGTGGCTACATCATCTGACACTTTTTCCACCCCACAAGTGGCATATTATGGGTTTCATACTGCAGTTTTTGCCTCCTTGTATCACCAGTCACTGTTTCCTATCAATGTCATTATCTACTATTTTTTTTTCTTCCACCCTTTCATCTCATTTCCCACCTTCATGTAACTCCCTCCCAGCATTAGACACTTTTTTCCCCTGAACCCACCAGCATGCTATCCTAACCCCCCAAAACATCATTATATTTCTTTTAAGTCTCGCTCTACCCCAGATACATGACATTTATACATGTTTTATTGCTAATGGAGCTTTCAGTTTTACTTATACATGTTCAGGTGATGGTCGGTGATTTGATTTTGGATTCTATGTTAATGGCGCTGATATCTCCAATATACAATGTTGGTGAAAATAGAAGACTTTTTCTTTAAATGTGTCTATTCTTTTATCTGAACTTTATCAAATATACAGTAAATCAGATTTTTATTTCCAAATGTTCTTCAAAGGATGTAGTCAATTCTGGTTAATTCTCATTAAAAGTTTGGATGTCAAGGAGCAAATTTCAATGTTTCCAATGAGCTGATGACTCTCCCGATGACTGTGAAGGATTACGTTTTTACAGATCACCTTCTGCATGCTCAGTGGGAGAATGCCTGCGGTGTTGGTGGTTTCCAATAGACTTGTGCATTAAGATTCATACTGCAAAGTTAACAAAATTAGCCAATTTCATTGATTCATATAAATCTCCAAAAACAATGCCAGATCCCCCAAGAATTATGTAAACGAAGCAAAAAGCTTCAAATTTGCAGGTTTTTTCACACAAAGTCTCATCTACATTCTCTCACACTCTCGTCCACATTCACTCTCTCTCTTACGCTCTCTGAATGTCTACCTACATTCTCTACCGTCTGCTTCTGTGTCTCACAGCGCTGCTTCCGTATCTCGCATCTTCTTGTTCTTCATCTTCTTGTTCTTCTCTTTTCTCTTCTTTCTTCGTCCGCATCTCCACGGACATGACCTCCTGGTGAACTTCTGCCATTTTGCCCTAAGATAAGCTCATGTGAAGCTCCACCAAAATGTGGAAGAGAGGACATCAATGGAAGCTTCACTTTTTTGGCGGAAGTTCGCCAGGAGGTAACGTCCACGTAGATGAAGGGAAAAAAAGAAGAGAGAAGAAAGAAGAGTGAAAGAGAATAGGTGCAGAACAAAAAAGATGCCAGACACAGAGGCGGAAATAGTCAGCAGAGAAGGTAGGGAGACATTCAGAGATCATGAGAGAGTGAATGTGTGAGAGTCTAAGAGAGTGTGAGAGAGCGAGTGAGAGTAAATTGTTATTTGTAGAGAAATAAGAAATCACTATTATTACATTTATTGGTTAAATATGTAGGGATGATTTATCTTCTGTCAACATTGCCATAAGTGGAAGCCACCTGAATGGATCCTCTTTGCGCTTTCTTAGTGTTGGAGTCATACAAACTCTAATAATAGGAGTCTTACTTCTTTTATAGAATACTGGATTTGACATAAAACAGACTTTTTAAACCATCAATAGTTTTAGGGAGACTGGCTTAAAAGTAGCACCTTTCACAGATGCTTGACATTCTACTTAAAAAAGTTGACTGTAATAAAAATATAGATTTATATGAAAAGACGCTTCATGGTTCTACCTTTCAAACCAGATGCTTCAAAAAAATAGTAAAATAAATAGACGGATAACACTAAGGGAATATGCTATAAATCTGATATCTTCCCTTTGACATCCGAAAAGACTCTATGGTTGTTTTGCTAAATGACTTGCTGACCAAATGTATTTCTCATTAATTTTCCGCAGGTTATATGCTTATCGGTGATAGAGGGTGTGGAAAATGTAAAGCGTGCCCCCCGAAAAGCTACACGGATCAGCCAAATGATTTGCACTATTGTAACAGATGTAAAAGATGTGAAGGTAAGCCTCGTGAGACAATCTTATCAGACTGTTATCATTATATTATATGAAATGTCATTACTTATATGATTCAAAATTCTAATTATGAAGCAGCCTCCATGGAAACCAACAGATTTCTTTTTTCTGTTATTGACTCCATGTTTAGTATTAGTATTTTTACCCAGAATAATATTGTATGAATATGATTCATTGTTTCATTCCATGTTATTATTTTTATGATAACAAGAAACTAGTTAAGAATCTACATAAATACAGGTGCTGACAATAGCGTTATTCTTTTGGAACAGGAAGCTGAATAACGTAACAACCTTTAGAAAGTCCACCGGCCTTTCCCATCAGCTGTTCTCAATGGCATTTAAGTAAACAGTTTATGGGGTTTTCTCTGGCCATAAAATGAGTTGAAATCACGTTTTATAGGTATGTCACGCTTCAGAATAGTATTCCTGCACCGTGTGATATATGGGAGCCCTTTGACTATACATTCGTCATGCTGTACGAGGTCTCCAGAAAACAGGAAGTTACTCATGAAAATAGAATATCTGTTATTGCATAAATAAGGAAAGTCTGATTTAGGAAGCCGGGTCAAACGGGGAAACGTAATCTCAACATAAAACTAAGTAAATATCATGCACATCTGGGTGATTCAGCGGTGGCTCAAGATCATCATTTTCCCTCGGCTCGTGACGAGAGGAGAGACCACCTCGTGGTCCTCACGAGCATCCATACGGTTGCTGGCAAGGACTTAGTCCTTTCTGGCGACAGCTGGGACTTAAAGCTAATCAAACAAGACACCCACAGCAAATGGAGAAGTGCGTTCTTATACAGGTACATTAGTTCCCTTAATCACTTTCATCAAAACCTCTGAAAAGTGCAAGTCATTGTGCAATGAACGTTTTATTGTTTCCCCCCAAAAAAACATTTCCTTCCTCGTCTTTTAAATGCAAGCACATCCTCAAAAAGCCAGTTGGAAAAAAAAAGTACTTCAACTGAGTTACAAAATATATATTTTTTTTTACTTTGAAGGTATTTTCCAGTATAAAGAACTTTGCTCCCCCACTTCAAATGCGGAATGCGAATGTATCGTCGGAAAAAGATGCGTTGGGGAAAACTGTGAACAATGTGAAAATATCCCCTGTTCTACGGGGCAAGAACTGGCTGGAGAGAGTAAGGATCTTACTACATTATAAAGATTTGAATTTGTGTCCTGAGAGTTGAATTGCTAACTTGATACTGATTTTAGTGCTTAATCTTCATTTTGAGCAAATGTCTGAATTTTAGAAGAAATACGGGTGTTTACATCCCATTTTTCCCTTAATTCGGTTCAACTTGGAACATGCAAACATCAGGAATCCTTTAAGTCTTTCTTGGCCATCTACAGATTACATCAAGTGTTATTGGCGAATAGATACAAATGCAACGATTTGGTTTAAGAATTTCCAGTGTGCATTCTAAAATATAAAATGTAAAAAAGGGAAAAGGCTACAGTTAGTAGATGATTACAAACCTGCATTTTAATCTGTTGTGTTCTATAGAATGCGTGGATTGCCCACATGGAACGTTTAACCCTGGAATAGATGGTCCCTGTAAACCATGGAAACGGTATGTATTGTCCTAAACATTCTGTGCATTGTAATATAACATCTAAATAAAACAATAAATATAATAAAGTATTGACAGCCAATATACAAAAATAAAAAGTGAATAAAAAAGTACTAAAAAGCTAAAAAAAAGAAGCATCTGATTGGCATTATCCCTGGGAAGAGGAGTATCTCATACATTTAATTAATCAAACTCTTTGATCCCCTGATTCTAACACCAACAAGGAGCAATGGAAGTCGTAACCGAGAGGGGTTCTGCCCCAAATATGTTACATGTAGAAATGACGCTGCGTGCTTTGTATGTTTTGCAGTTGTGAACATACGAACGTTTTAGTTAATGGAACCCGTAGCTCAGATGTGGTTTGTCTGAGTGACGTGACCAAGGCTACAGAAAGAGCAACCACAGTAACCTTTCCAGTCACCGAGGCGACAAGTAAGTATCCTGAGACAATGTTACTATAAAATACAGTATATAACAATATATAGTATCATCTATAAAATATTAGGGCATGGGCTGCATGGCGTTAGAATGAAACATTTCCATTGGGTTTTAAACCATACCTTTGCAAAAAGAGATCAGGGTCCACTTTTGACAAGAAGTAGGTCAGTAAAATGTATTTTTTAGTTTTACATTTGACTCATATTTGGAATGTATTTTGCTATTTGTGCTAAGCCCCAGCTATGGCTACTTATTGGAATAAAAAGCTATGATGATGGCCTTAAAACCTGGAAGCCGACTCCAAAACTGTTAACATTTTTAATATCATTATACATTGTTGAGACCCACTAATCATGGCGGCCAAATGGTTTTGCTGATGGTTCCTACGAACACCACGGGCGAGGAGGTAAAGATATTCGGAAAATGAAGCCACCTGTACTCAAGCAGGGATCTCAGCAGTAATGTAGCAACGTTGGTCAGTTCTAAAAGGGATGCCAGTTGCATGCAAGATACATCATCCTCTTAGCGGGAGGGGCCGGGAAACTTAAACCTGACATATTATGTGTTAAACGTATCAACAAAATACAAAGACAGCTTCTATTCTGATGAACATGGTCTGTTGTATCGTTAAAAAATTACTTTTCCATGTTGTGTTGATTGGTGTCATCATTAACTGGCTTTTAGGAAGACCAGCTGATTCGGCTGGAGGAATGGTCACCATCTACCTCATCATTTTTGTCGTGGTGTGCTCCCTGCTGATGTTGCCTTTTGTTAAATATTCAGTAAAATGCTTGAAGATGATGAAAAACCAACTCCAGAAAGGTGAGGATCCCATAGCGGTTCTTTTACATAGAAACATAGAATTTGTCGGCAGATCAGTCCGATTCAGCCCTTTTCTCCTCCGGTAACGAGTCGTTGGTCTCGTCTTAGATTCAGGAGCCATATGTCTATCCTATGCATGTACCTTTACTGTATTAGGCTCTACCATTTCTGCTAGGAGACTGGTCCACTTACCTACCACCCTCTCAGTAACGTCTGTTCCACTTTGTGGTAGGTAAAGCCCAAGGAACAAAGGCAATGTTGTATCTGTTGGATGTTGGCTTGTAGCATTAGGGAGGTCTGTGACACAAATGCCTCATCGCCAGCTTCATCTTGGTCGTACAGAACCCCCCCCACACTCGTTACAGAGTTTTATATTTCTGTCTTTTTGTTTTTTCATTTTAGTGCCTATTGAAGTCAGAGCCCCGGAGGAGGAAGAAGCCTGTAGCTGTCACTTTCCAGAGGAAGAACAAGGAAACGAACGGCTCACAGAGGATGCCTAGCGTACTGCTGGCCAAAGCAAATCTCGGCTGCTCTGCACTGACAAAGGAGGTTTACCATTTCTATCCGGCGTAATGTCCTACGGAGGCCATCGGTTGGGTTCCACTGCAGTAGCCTTGGGATAATAGAAGATAGTCCATGTCCATCAAAACTCAGTAAAAACCAGGGCAAGTATCTCCTTCTTCTATAGAAACAAGGACAATGGTGGGAAAGAGATGAACCCAACATGGCCAGTCTTGGGCATGACTCCATGCGTGTGGCAGGCGTGGTGTGTCCCATGTCCAATTTTTTTGCAGCTGTGCTTGAAATAAGATACAAAGGCACTCAATAAATCTGTCCGTTGCCTTTACCTGGAAGGATTAAATTACAGGGGACTTTCGGAATGAGCCATGCAGGAAACACCCGCAAGCTGATAAGAAGACAAAAGACACCAACCACCATTAATATAAATTGTTACAATCTAATTTTATCTTCGATTTTATGGGTTATGTCCCAGAAGCAGTTGTGTTAATCTATACTTTTTTCACTAATAGGGTAGTTGTGTTCTGACAAGCGATATGTAAGCATTTACCCGTTATAGGGTTTTCTTAGGGTCAGTTGGTCTAAATCAGGCTTCATATGATATGAAAAATGAAAGTGAGACGAATACCACAGTGCCGTTAGTGCTGGATCTGCAAAACGTCATGATTAATTATATATATTAATACAAAATTCCTTGAAAACCTTGTAATGGTCAATATATTGATGTAACCTGACTATATCTGAAGAAGAGACATATGAAGTGTTCAAAGAATATATCAGGGAAAGATGTAGAACTACAACGCCTATTATGCTTAGCTAGGCACGGTCATGCTAATCATAAAAGCAGCTGTAACTCTACATCTCGGAAGCCACATCTAGCTTTATGACATGATATATTATCCACCAAGAGAAAGACTACATTACAGATTATTAAATTCGGAGAATGCACACAACGATTCGTTAATCGAGAAGCCATAACTAGTTAGCGATCTGTTAAAGGCTCTGTTTTACCAACTCTGTTAGATGTAACATTCTGTTAAAAAAAAAAAAAAAAGCTGCATTGGAAACATCGCAGGTCCTGCCAAACCCTTCCCAGAAATAGTTATTCCCCCCCCCATATAATATTTTGCCTTATTCATATGTTTTTGTTGGAAACACTGAATTGTCATGCGACACAAAAGAAAGCACTGATAGGTAGTTGCCATAGATCAGATTAAATCTTCATTTTTAGACCAGCACTGTTTAGTGTTACAGTAAGATTTTTCCGATACATTATGTAAGTCTGGGTTCCAAAACAGGTAACTCTGTGATCCAACTTTTTTTCTGCTATGACTGTATATATTTTAATCCAATAAGCATGTCTTGTATTTAAAAGATCACAAGAACTCCTCTGTAATGATGACTTATTTTACGTATATATTTCTATAAATTATTTTAATGCATCTCAGCTGACCTGGTAGCAAATTCAGTTCAGCTGAGCAGGTTGTTTAAAGCACCGGTTGTCTCTGTAATTCAATTTGTTATGTTGCATACTACTTGTTATGTCCTGTCTACTCATTGTACAGCGCTACGGAATTTGATGGCGCTATATAAAACAATAATAATAAGTACATTTTCCTTTGAAAAGCACTTTTTTTGTCCTTGTATTCCTCTGTCTTTTATATCCCCTACTATATACCACCATGCTAGCTGGCTAAGCCAGAACTGTCTAAAATACATTTTATACGCAAATTTATCTGGATATGTGGCCCCCTTACCATCATTATTGTAAAAAAAATAAAAAAATGTATTACTAAAAAGTTAAAAGAGCTAGCCAAAGAACCAGCGACAACAAATAGAAATAATACTGTATTTTATATAAAAATGTTTTTTTTTTTCTCTCTCTCTCAAAGTAAAGTTCTAAAAGGCATCTGGGATCTATACACAAAAGCACCAGAAAGTATTGGAATAACAATAATAAAAACAAAATCAGTGCAAAATATTTCAAAATTATTGTACTCAAACACTGCGTTATTTCGCAATTCAAAGAAACACTTAACAGGGACGATTCGGTATAATAGGAACAAAAAAAAAAAAAATAGTGAATAAGCAAACTTCAAATAACATACCATGGGAGTAATACAAAAAAGAAAAAAAAAAAGACTTCTAAAGTTCTGCACGTAAATGTCTTCTTTTGTGAAGATCTGAAATTGTATTTTTTTTCTTTTTTTTTTTTAAGAAATTCATTTACATGATAGAACTAATGCACAAGTCACAATGAAATACTTTTCATATGCCGTTCGGAGTAGGTAAAACACTGCTAAATTGAATAAGAATGACGGTATGAATCCTCTAGGGGGATCAGACATTATGTAATTAACGTGTGCTTCTTAAATCGCCAAACTTAGGGTCTGGCATTGGATTAACCCCCTTTGAGTGCCAGAGGGTTGATGTCCCTACTGGCCCTCAAAAGGTTTATAACAGCCTTTTTTTTTTTTCTAAAGTCCATGCCTAAGGCACCTGTATGCAGAAATCAGATTATCTTCTTCATCCCTGAATGAGTTAGTTCCACTTGTGTTGACGCACACAGAAGAGGTCTACAACGCTAACTTGACATGGAACACAAAAGTTTGGCAATAGGATGATGGCTAGGCAAAGGTTAGGTCATTGTTGCTTGCAACCTTCTTTCTTGTCTTTGGGTTTGGTGCGTCCCAGTTTCTCCGGCTGACGTTTTGTCGGCGGTATGAATAGCGGGTTGGCTCCATCATCCATTAGTTCGTAAAGACCATCAACCGGCACGGCTTGGGTCTGACCGGTTACAGGAAATTCTAAAAAAGTTGAAAGTTGGTTATAGTATCAGATACTACGAGGTTTATTTTTGCCTGTCATTATCCTATCAGCATTCATAACACAATACGAACAACATGAGAGTATACCTTGGTATATAAAGAGCAAGGAAATAAAGAATGAGGATGGGCCATGGGTATAAGAGGCCCAAGGGTCATCAAGCTCCAGATTCCCCCAAAAAGTTCATCTAAAAGCCCAGTATTTGGCTTATTTTCTCACCTGGGAACATTATGGGTTTGCCCCAGAGGCTCTCAGCATCCATGGCCGATTCCAGGGCTCCTGGGGCAAAGCTTTATTCTACATGTGAGGGAGGGCTGTTTGGCTCTGCCCTTTAACCACCAATTTATGGCCACTTCTCGTCCCTTTCGTGATGTAATAGTAGCTGGCCACACCTTGTATGAAGCAGGAGGGAGGAGACTTGGAACGCACGGGTTCTTCCCAAGTATGTCCAAGTTCTGAATTATGCACCAAAAATTCCTTTTCTACAGCTCGACCCACCAAAAATGTCTACTGAAATTATTGACTTTATTTCTAAACTAACGAAATGTATAAACACTCCTTAAGAAGGAGTCATGCTTCAGTAGATCGGGTTTTTATACATTACCTTGTGAACAGTCTGCAAATACATCACTAGTAGATTCCTTTTTTGATTTAAAAGTTGGATCGAGCTCTTCCGCAATATTTCTGGGTGACCTGAGGCTAAAATATGAAACGAGAGAACCGCAGAATAAGCGTGGAAACATTTACGAACGGCCCCAAAAAAATACACATAAGAAGTACTAAAAATACTTCACGACGATAACGGAAGTCCTACGGATCACAAAGAGACGTCAATACGATTGATGTACAGAATTTTCCGCTCTTGTCGTAACGTTGATCACAAAGTGGTGCAATTTAATAATTTCAAAATGAAAGCATAAACAAAGCAAAATGTATAACTCAATATTCCGTTTGCCCTGACTGAGTCCACAGTTACTGCATTATCAGTCCTAGAAAGCGCTGCGCACAGTAAATAATGTTAAGAAAGCCCCACCGCTGACCACTCGCCACAGCCCCCTCCCGACTTAACAAAGCAACATGTCCCACAGTGCCAGCTTTGACCCCAAACAGCTTCTCTGTGCCATCTAAGCCCCAAACAGCCTGTGTGTGCCATCTTTGTGCCCAGCTTGCCTGTGCCTCCTTAGCCCCCAAACAGCTGGCCTGTGCCTCCTTAGCCCCCAAACAGCTGGCCTGTGCCTCTCTCCCTCCGTGCAGACCGATCCAGCATGCAGGAAATGGATGTGATGTCACTTCCTTCATGCTGGATCAGACTGTGCAGGGAGCTAGCGGCTTTCACACGTGCCCAATCATGTCCTTCTTATTTCCAAGAGGCTCATGAGAAATGGATAAATAAATGCTAAAGTTACTATTTATGTGATTTGTGATAATAACTAAAAGGATATAACGTAAGGCAGGAGCCCCCTATGAAAAGTATACGTTGTTTATTAGGAGATTAATTTCCCTTAAGTAAAAAGAAAAGCATTATGGGAAGAGTTACTTGGTCTGGTCATGAAGTCCTTCTGCCGTAGAAACCTCCATTCTCTCAGGAGTGCGACATTCGGTCGGTGAGGCCAAGCCTTCGGAGTCCAAACGCCCTTGGTTACAGGGAGGCACTTCATTCTGATTGGATGACAGATCATAATTATATTTTCTTGTAGTCCTATAGTTAAGAGGAATTCTACCTAAAGTAAGTTTTATTAAAAAAAATTGTGACTTTTGACCAGGGTTTTTTGATCAACCGTCCATTACCAACACACCATTTATAATGTTTTTTTTTTTTTTTTTTTACTGATCCTCGATGTTTTTCTCACGTCTATGAAGAGATTCCATTAAAAATCAGCCGTTTTCAGCTACAATAGTAATTTACAATATTAACCCCGTCTGCACTGGATTTCTGATCCATTTCATGTTATTTTTAATGGACAAAATTAGCTTTTTTCCAAAAACAACAAAATAGGAATAACGTGAGCCTGAATGTTTAACATTCCGGAAAGGTTTGTCTTCTGATATAAATGTTGCTTTTTTTTTTTTTTTTTTTACATGACAGCGGGGTGGGGAGGAGGTCTGCTCATCTGCGGCTACAATTAGTTTCCAAGAAACATTAAATGTTTGTGGCCTATTTCTAATCACGGCCAAAGCCATTTCCTGCCATAACACAGAATGTAGCTTCCAAAATCATGGGCAGTGAAATGGTCATGGTTAGAATAGAAATGTCAAAATATCTAAAAACACGCACAAACATACATACATACATACACGCGCGCACACACACACACACCTTCTGTTCAAAAGTTTGGGGTCACTCAACAGTTCTCACAATTACAAAAGGGTTTTCTAACCATCAATTAGCCTTTTAAACTTAAACTTGGATCAGCGAACACAACGTGCCATTGGAACACAGGAGTGATGGGAGTGATAAAGGGCCACTGGAACACAGGAGTGATGGGAGTGATAAAGGGCCACTGGAACACAGGAGTGATGGGAGTGATAAAGGGACATTGGAACACAGGAGTGATGGGAGTGATAAAGGCCTCGGTAGGTCTATGAAGATATTCCCTTAAGAATCAGTCATTTCCAGCTACAATAGTAATTTACAACATTTACCCCATCTGCGCTGGCTTTCTCATCCATTTTATGTTATTTTAATGGACGAAATATGCTCCACCCCCCCCCCAAACAAGGACATTTTCGAAGTGACCCCAAACTTTTGAGCAGTAGCGTATTTTTAGTTCAATACGACGTTTGACACATGATTGTATGATTTCACAGCAGCTGCTAGTGAGGTCATAGGCATTAGTAATAATGAGAACCACTGCCCACAAAAAACAGCCACACGCCCGGCACTGGTTTTCAGAACAAGTTTTACAAGAAACGGTGAGTCTGTGTTTTCTGGTAAGACGATGACACGGGGCTAACGACTCACCGCAATACCCCCGACCCATAAGACCCTGACTGTACCCTGTCTTATGACTCAAATGAGTATTTATGCCACGGCTGCAGTACATTTAAAAAGGGGCATCTTGGCATAACTTTACCACCTAAAGTGCAACTTTAAATTTTACACGACCTAAAAGAAGAAAACTTCCAAACAAGTTAATGATACTACAACTTCACGTATCATTGCTATAGAAAAACTGACTTAAAAGGAACAGACAAATGCTTTAGTCTTCCTCAGTCCTGTTATGCCAGAAAAAAAATCCTTATACTGTTATATTGTCTTAGAACAGGTGTGTCCAACCCGTGGCCCTCCAGCTGTTGTCGGGACTACATCTCCCACAATGCTCTAAGAAACGGAGCTAGCGTTGGATTCCTACAATCAGCCAAAGCAGGAAGTTGTTACCCACTTCCTGGAGCTCCTCATAAGCCTTCGAAACCACCAAGCGGTTCCTTGGTAAAGCTACTACCACAAAGATCCTATGTGATGCGGCAAGACGATGACATCATTATTTTCTAGGGACTTACCTTAACGCCCAAGCTCCGCCTTTCCGAAAAACTACAAATACTGATGTCATCATCACTCTCTTGGTTAAGATCGAGCTCTTCCGATCGCCTGCGCGCTTCCAGCTCCTGCCGTTGAATATACTTGGCAATTTCCTAAAAGAGGCACACACTGTTCCACTTGTCGTTTTTATATATTAAGCGCTAACCGCCGTACTTCGCGCGTCATAGTTTACGGTATAATTAAAGGGGAGGTCTCCACCGCTAGAGACGGCTCCACCGAGACCTTTTATATACCATAAAACCAATGACGTAAGCAAGAATAAAAGGACATTAAACTCTGGGATTAATAAAAACCAACCCATAAAGAGATCTGACATAAGAGAAAAAAATATATTAATCTCTGGATCAACGGGGTAGATTTTTATATTTATTGAATTAAAATATTTCATGCACGGCAGAGAGTTTTTCAATATATCTCCGATTACTCGGCACATTTCCTTTAATGCTTTATATATTAAAATGCGTTAAAAAGGAATTAAAAACACAGTGATTTTTCTCATTTTACCTCGTCTTGCGCAACCTGCGCTGCCCGAAAGTCTTCATGCTGCTCCCGTTGTTTCAGTTTTGCCTGTAAAAAAGGAAAAAAAAAAATAGAGTCGCACATCCCGGCACGGAACTGATAAAACGAGATAAAGGAATTCCAGGCTTTCAGCCTAAAATGTTTGCAATGAATAAAAAGGTAGTGTTCCTACGCTGCTGAACGAGCGCCTTTATAACTAAACGCAGCATTAGAAACATCATTCGGAATCATGTCGGATGCCGTGACCCTTCCAATGAACAAAATAATGCCTAGCAGTTGAGGATATGTGAAACCAGTGTCTACCATTAACGCCTAGCGGTTCAGGACACATGAAACCAGTGTCTTTTACTAACGCCTAGCGGTTCTGGAGATGTGAAACCAGTGTCTACCATTAATGCCTAGCGGTTCTGGAGATGTGAAACCAGTGTCTATCATTAATGCCTAGCGGTTCAGGACACGTGAAACCAGTGTCTACCATTAATGCCTAGCGGTTCCTAATCCCTAGGGGGGCTCTGGGTTCTATTGCTAATGCATAGCGGCTCCAAAGATGTGAAGCAGACCACGCACAGCAGGATTACTCACAATGCGTTTCTCCTCCTCTTCTTGCAGTTGTCTGGCGAGTTCTTCGTCTTGTAACAGCTGATCAGAGCTCTGAACGTGTAACTCTGCCATCTTCCAGTCCAGTGGATTTATATCAAAGCTTGTTTTAGGGTCTTCGTCTTGCCAGATGGAAGGAAAAAAAATGGAGAGTTCTATGAGCTACTGAATGAACAACAGGCGCCGTGCGTTGTGTTTGTTTCTGCCACGGTTAATACATTTAACATTCATACAAAGAACAAAAGTAACAAAAGCAGAAACAAGAAACATACTAACTAAAAAAGGAACGTGAAGGAACCTGAGCTGGTGGACGCTGGACAATCAGCGTTTGGTGGGATTGAAATGAAAATAAATGGAGATTTGGAAATATGAAATCTATTTTTTTTTTGGAAAAAAAACAAAGCTCGTTATTCACAGAATTTTCTATGTACCTGATCTCAAAATGTGACTTGACTTTCTAGAGTGAGGTTTATTCAAAGGTCGATGATGGTGGCGGTCTCGGCTTTGATTCCATTGCGACCGACGACTCCTCCTGTCCCTGACACATTGATCGGTACAGTCATCGCTGTCTGAGCTGGAGCGCCTGCACCTTTCGGGGTAATGCTTACAATGCTTCTCTCTCTGCACCCTAACAGTCTCCTCTTTGCGAATGATCTCCCTATCGTGCTTCACCTCCACACGGCTTGGGTGGCACGGACTTCTCTCCAAAGAGCTTCTAGGATTCCGGTAAGGAACCTGCACGTGTTCCCTACGGCTGGGTTCTTTCCAAACATCTGACGCTTTGTCATTTTTACAACTGTTACTCTCATAATGGATTTGCCCGAAGGAAACTCTGTTGGAATGGCCTTTGTGAGCAGAATGGACTCTGCCAAGTTCCTCCTCAGAATGCCTCGAGCTCTGCTCTCGCTCAGAGCTCCTCTGTACCCGTCTGTAATCGGGTGTATTTACACTCTTTTTACTATTATTTCGGAAGAGATAATCTTCCTCTTCCTCATTCTCCAAAGGTGTCAGGTAGGGTTGCTGGAGATTCCCGTGTTCTTTTATAGACATGCAAACACAAAGCTAGGGTTAGTGAGCATTACACAAACAAAACAATCAACAATATTAATAACAGGGTGGTTATTACTTCTCAGGACAGAATGACGCGAAACGCTTTCCCTTACGGGACATCTAATAGAGCATGCGGGAATCCAGCAGAAAGTGAAGCGTGACCAGAGACAAGGACAAGTGAGATCTAAGCCATTAGAAACGGAAACAAATAAGTAACAATTCCACCCCATGTCCATCCCAAATCTTCAGATATCTAAGCTTACATACGAGGAACACATCTATATGCTTCTATCCTGGGCTCCTTACGTACAAAGCTGAAACCGGGTAACACAAACCGGAATCAGCAAAGAACCGAAGAAATAGCAACCCAGCGATTGCTTTGAGACCCCACCACGAGAACGTTCGGAAAGGAGCGGCCTTCAGAAAAGACACTCGGAGCAGCACGCCTTATGAGCAGCAGGTAGACTTTCTCGCTTTGTCGTTAGGTCACAGTGTCAAGGATCAAACATTTAGTAAAATCCCCAAAATGTTATCTGCTAAACCACACTATAGAGGCTCTAAATATACCAGAGTGGAAGGCTTAGATCAAGTGAATGGATTAAAAATGGATTTCCCATAAAAAGGGCACAGTGTGTAGAAAGGGGAGGGACTAAGCATAGCCCCACCCATACCTAGCTATGCAATGTCCATTTTGACCAAGCCACACCCACTTTATATGTCTTGCGGGAGGGCCCTAGGCATAAAGTTGTTCTTGTAGTGCTTGATAGCGCTGTGTGTCTGGGTGCACCTGGACTAGTAGACAAGTCGGCTCCCTCTTACCTCCCCTCGACATGTCTTGCTTCTTTCTCTGCAGTTCCTCCTCTTCCAGCTGCTGCAGCCGCTTGGCTATTTCCTGCAGAATAAGTAACGAGGTTTCGTGTTCATTTATCCAACTAGACGATATCAAACACAATAGTAAGACTTTCCCGTCAAGTGTTAAAAAGGTGAAATAGGTCATCTCGGTCTGGGCCGTCACTTCGAAGTTACGAGCAGTGACCTGAGATACGCGGGTAGTGGACCAAGGGCATTTAACAGGTTGTGGGAGAATGGATGCTTCCCATGTAGGACTGGTCTGACTACAGGGACCACCTGTGATGGAACCCAGTATATAAATAGAAATTACCCCTGTATTACCCTCTACCACTTCTCCTGGGAGGCTGTTCCATTTATCAACCACCCTATTAATAATGTAAAACCTCGTTACATAACATCTAAGCCTCTGATCCTCTAGTTTCGAATTCCGGCCTCTGGTTCCCTCTTGTACTTTGTATTTATTACATTGTTTCTATCACATCTCCTTTCTCTCTTCTCTCCTCCAGGCCGTACAGATTGAGTTCCCAATAATTAGCACGTAGTTTCCTTGAAATCCTACGAGGAGGAAATAGCCTGGACTCGGTTTAAAAGAAATGCCAGTCACGTTATTTGCGATCATCCAGAATATGTCAGATATGTTTTAATTCTCCGTGTGGTTTAGAATTTGCGTTGCTAATCTCGGGTCTAATCTCCGTAGAACTTCACTCACTTGTACAATATCTGTAACGTTATCGGACATTAACAAAACCAATCCGGTCCGTTCCAGAGCTCTGTGCCGGAATCTTCTTAATCAGAGGCTCTGGATAAGTAATTCGGAAGAATTTCTCACTCCCTGCCCCCCCGATCCCGGGGGAAATAACGAGCCAAGCTCTTTGGCACGGCTTTCTTTATAAAGAAAGTTCCCACTCTTTCCAAACCCTTCACAATTTGCTTAATATAAAAATATTACGGTACTTAGAAGATGGAGAATTCTGTATGACTAGCATCAGAACCTCTCGGGTGCCAAATAAACCCACCACATGCGGAGGGTTGGGGCTTTATTGGCTTATTTTTCCATTAAGGAGCTGGGACATACCGGATTCCACTGACGAGGCCCCTGAAGGTGGAAACACAGGTTTGGGTTTGTTGGTTCCATCATGCCAAGTGGATTCGCCTGGTATTTTGGATCTAGAGTGCCCTCAAAAGGCAGGATGAGAGAGACTTGAGAGATTCCCGAGTGGGATGCAGCGTTGGACATTAAGTTCCTGTCCTTTCTTGGTGGAGTTCTTCTCAAACCTCTTTACAATTTCTCCCTCTAGGGATCTCATGGGGTTCCCTCCAAGTTGAAAGGTGGGTGCAGATGTGGACCTCCTTTCTCACTCGTGCATTGAGGAATATCAACACCACCCATGAAGACCGAAACATACATCCGGGGTTATTGGTTCCCAACACCCAGAGAACATTTGCTTCGCATTTTGGATCTGGGCTGTTCTTGTAGGCAACATCAGACAGGAGATTCAGAGACCACCTCTTCTGGAGTACAGTTTTGTATAGGGGTTGGTGCTGAATTTTGGGACGTGGTGGTGGAGAGAACAATCAGAGAATTGTACTCGGCAAATTCCCTTTCTGCGTTGTTGTTCATGGTTCCCTTTAAGCCAGCTTTCTTTCTGAGTCCATGTAATTTCCCAATAAACAGCCAGTCATTTTACAATAAATGTTTTGCAAGACACTTTATGAAATGCTCCCCGTTCTACATCTCATCTCAGAACGCAGCCTGGATCGGGACTAGGTTTCTAAAACAGATTTGAATTTTGTTTTCACTGAAACTGAACGATGGGAATATTTTGGGAATTTTCCTGCTGTCAACTGAAAAGAAAATAAAAAGAAAGAAGGAACTCTATGTTCGGGGGGGGGGAATTCCTGAAAATCTGTTTCCAAAATTCATTCCTCCAAGAAAAATGATCATGAAGGAGGGGGTTTTTTTTTTTTTTTGTTTTTTACATCAATTAGATTTTTATTTTATTTTTAAATAAAATAAGAAAAAAATATCTAAAAAAAAATTCAAATGCAAATTTTCAACACTATCGTCATATGTTTCCAAACGACTAAATTCACTCTGTAACCTTTAAAGAAAAAAATATATTTTGCACACACCTCCTACTGATTTAACAAGATGCTTAAAGGGGGGGGGGGGGAAAGAGGCCAAGTATATGGTAAATATTTCCTGTGTCTGGTCCCCCACCCCCAGGGGAAATTTATAATGACCTTTATATAATGTTCAACAAAGTATAATTCATAAAAAAAAAAAAAAAAAAAAAAACTAAGACAAGCTAAAACTGAAAGTAAAACTACTTAAAAGACAGTGGAAATTCCCCCCTCCCCCATGATATAAATATCACTAGTGATTAGCGTCAGAGTCATGTTTAACCCTTACAATGCCAGACGTGGGCCTTTTACACTAATTGTAATAAAATATTTATTGTTCTGTAAATGTGTGCTTTGTTAAAAAAAAAATAAAAAAAGAATATTTTGGATTCCATTTTTTTCTGTTATTCTTCTTGTCCCGTCTTTAAGGTATGAGACTAAATGGTCTATAAACAGTGCTGATTGGGGCAAAGGGAGCCCCTAGGCCGCAGATGAAACCGAAGGCTGGAAGTAGCCGTCTTGTCACAGCATGAAGGCTGCTTCCCATTCCTATAAAAACACTGAATTATAGATCCTCGTTAAAGTAACACACAAATAAATGGCATTACCAGTATTATAATGCGGTCATAACTATAATTCAGTGTTTTAATATATAGGCCGGGAAAACACAGGAGGCTTGTAGCTTTATTGGTTCAACCGGTCTTTAAACCAACCCTGATGGACACCAAGAAGAGCTGACTTTCCCCATAAAAATATCTTACAGTAATGGAACCAGGCAACTTGGTCTGCCCGTTAACCATGTTTACTAAATTTCCCACTGTTCGCACGAGTGGAACTTCAGCGTCAGAAAAAAAAGAAATGGCACAGCGCGCTTTGATGTATTTAGCGGTACAACCAATGAAAACCGCGCAGGTTCACAACTTATCACAAACGAATATTTCACACCCAATTCCGATCACTAACGTTATCGCGTCCCTATTGTCAGGTTGTTGATTTTGTCGGGCAGCCTTTGTAAGGGTCGGGGGATAAGGGAAAGGGTTCTTTAAAACTTGAAGGTAATTTATTACATGTAATATATATCCAATAGGCAGGGGGGGGGGAAATTGCCCCGTCGGCTGGCCAAATTCTTTAAATCAGGGCCGGTCCAATCGCGGAGCCCGGAACAAGGTTGTGTCAACGTAATGTTACGTGGTATCAAGGAAGAGGTGTTTTAGTGTTCGTGTGTTAGTGTGTAAGCGTGTGTGAAAGTGTCTAAGTTATGTGGGGGAGAGGGGCAGCTTTACCTGCCCCCCAGGGAAAGATGGTCCCAGCCTTCCCCTGCCAATATTCTTTAAAACGCCACAAGATGGCAGCACCGCGACACCTCTACAAAAACCAGAACGATTTTCAAACGACTACCCGGGATTTCTAACACACGGGATGTCAGACGTTCCTGATCACGTCAAACGCCGAGCAGCCTTCAGTCTGTCAGTTATCTTAGACCAATCTACTGTAAACAGAATGACTCAGTCTTAATCACCCAACCTGACACTCTGACTAATAATTTATTATCTTTTATTTATATAACGCCAACAGTTTACGCAGCGCTTAATACAATACATAAATTCAAGGGGTCCGACAAGTCGACAACTGACAGACTAAGACAAACCGATACATTAGGTGGAGAGATTTATGGAGAAAAGGATTTGATTGGACAAGCAGGACTTCATTAGCATTGCCGTAACAAATCAGCTCAGTGCGGTGTTCGAGCAGCGAGAGTCGCCAAGAAATATCACATGACTGACGGTTTCTATGGCGGTAACCTATCAGCGCCTGCGTCACATGACAAGCGTTCCCGGGGGAAAATTATGAACGAGGCAAACTTTGACCTGATTGGAGAACCATTTCTGGGAAAGATTTGGTAATCGAAAGCATTAGGAACGAGGTTTCTACGGCTGCATTTAATGCTAAAAAGTGTGAAATTGAGCAAAGCAAGTGGGAAAGAACATTTAACCCCTGCTTTCCCAATGAACTGCCACGCACACAGACCCTAGCATTCCTCGCGTTATTACCATAGGGCAGTCGGGTCGGATCGTATTAATAGGATTCTGGGCACATTCGGGGAATTTCCATCAGCTGAGGCTCCAGATGAGGCGTTGGAATTTCAAATATTTAAATCTCTGTGTTTGGAAAAAAAAATCCTTTCGTTTATATTTTTTATGTAGCAAAATGTTGAAAAGATAATATTTAAGCTAAAATTTGTTTATGTAAATATTACTTCCAAAAGCAAGACTGGCGGGTACCACAACGCCCACTTGGCTTCTTTTGCATGATGGGAGTTGTAGTCCGCAGCAGATGGGGGATATACAGATGACTTATTTGTCTGCAGAAATACTCATGTCTGTAGCTACACCATGTACTCTTATTGCAAATAAAAATACTCAGCGCTGGGGATAATTTAAAGGGAATTTTGAGAAAAAATGAGTCATAATTATGGTTAACCAGCGTGGTCTTGTTTGATTTTTTTTCTCGTGGCCGCTATGACTTGGCATGCGGGGTTTGTTTTACCCAGAGGCGTTCCCGTCAATCGCAAAAGAGAATGTCCAGGAAAAAAAATGTAAAAAAATTAAATAAATAAAATATATAAAGAGGGGGACTGTAGGCTGAAGCCACAAGCCCGCTAATTGCTAGTAAAGTCGCAGCCCACCTAACCGCTGCGGTTAACAGCCGTATATTAAATGGATTTAAAAAAAATATATTGGAAAGGAAAGTCCGTAGAAGACGTGTCCAAAGAAACGAGCGAACAGAGAAAGGCGGGAAATAAACGGCGAGGTCGGCGTCACATGGAGTTTTACGAAAGAGTCCATATAGCGTTATGATAAGGATGCCATATGTGCCAACATGGCCCGAGAGGGGTGTGGTTAGAGGCGGGGCTAAGGGACAGCGCATTACCAACTGTGCCATTGTGACCCATTGATAAATTTTTATTATTATTATTATTATTATTATTATAAAGCTGTTCTCTGCTGTTTCTATACACATTATCGGGGCTTTTAGGGCTGTAGAACCCTGCGATACCCTCATACCCAGCAAACATTCTGACCTCCTAGAAAAGAGGGGCATCAGGGGAGGAAAAAAAGGGGCATTTGGGCGGATATTTTCTTTATCTCACCTCTTCACTGCTATAAACATTTTCGTTGGCTTCATCTCCAATCGTAAAAACGAGATTAACAAGCGTAATAAATAACACAAGATCCGCACTTTCACTCCTATCCCGCAAGCAGGTGGCCAGGATGAGCTTTTATTGCATTTATCTTGAAAACTATTAAAAATGATAACACAACAGCAGTTTGTACGGTGTATTAATACCTGCCAAGCCTCTCAAAGTCAACTGAACAGTCTCCACAAGCAGATGTTCATCCCGATTCTCAGGACTGCTGTCAACAGCACAAGCGCAAACCGGACACAAAACCAGAACCGCATGTAATGAGGTCAGAAACATCAATGACATCACGGTTTTTGGGGCAAATAGAGTTTATATTTTCGATACATCTGTGTTTGCTCTGTATCCAGCAGATGGTTTACGAGTCCAAGAACACAACGTTATCTAAACCAGTTTTATTTCAGCGGGTGGGCCGGTAAGTGGCCGGTGGTAACCCGGCGTCGGACGTTATTAGTCAATCTAACGTCCAAGAACAATTAGACAATCGTTGGAAACAAAAGTATAATAAGCCTCTCGGTACGACGGCACGGCAACTTTCCACAAACCCATTCCAATGCTATAAACAGGAGGAAAGCCGCCGACCGGCAGGATGCACAGCAGTCTCTCTCTGTGAATACTTCAAGCAGAGCCGTTTCTGGGCGAGGATTATAAATAGAGAAGAGACTTTTGTTCCTTTCCAAGTTCTCTTAGAAAAGTGCAGATGGGCTATTTTAGTAAACGACTGAGTAGCATGGCTACAGACAAGTACTAAAGTATAATAATTAATAATCATAGATACTGGGGGCTTATTGCCTAAATCAGGTGTTTTATATGGCGTTACATAGAATTTATGGCAGATCGGCCCCATTCGGCCCCCGTCTAGTCGCCCGTTTCTCCTGCTGTAAAGACTCAAACCTTAATCAGTCGTTGGTCTCGTCTTAGATTCAGGAGCCGTATGTCTATCCCATGCATGTTTAATACCCTCACTGTATTAACCCCCACCACTTCCGCTGGGAGGCTGTTCTTTTTATCTACCACCCTTTCAGTAAAGTACTTGGCTTACAACACTATTATCAGAGTTTTCTTGCAAAAAGGTCTGAGCTGGCCCTGCACAATGAGTAGTCAAATTATTGAGATGAGGGTCAAGAAGTCTCAGCACATTATCCATATAACCCGAGCCTGGCTTGTCTCTACCGTCAGAAGAAGTTGGTCATCGTTGGGTCTTTATAATGCATGGGGCCCATGAGGAGCTGAAGACTCACCCCAGCCCACCTACCGCTCACGCGCAATGAAATCTTAAAGTCTTCCAATTTGCCCAGTTCTACCCAAAGGCGTTCTCGTCATTCTCACCAACAGCGAAACAGAATGTATCTCCTGCGTTTAATTCACATAAGGGTCTTTCGCTCTGAAACGGCTAACGCGGCGCCCGCACCGGCTCCTATTCCAGAATTTTGGGGACCTTTAAACTCACGGATTAAAGGGCTACATATTTTACACGACGGATCATCCTTTTTTTTTTGTCGTCGGTTCGGTATCACAAGTCAAAAAATAACATCCACTTATTGTTGAAGAGGATCTCGAAAATGAAACGGAATCGTATTGTTGTCGGACAGAAGGACCCAACGGGGACATTAAATCACCGTCAGATATCTCTCACTTCCTATGTTTCCTCCCCGGACTGAATTACTCGGCTTATTGTAAACACCCCACTTACATTGAAGAATAGCCTCATATAACATTTTGACAGGGTCCTAAAAGGGCTTTTTTTTTTTTTTTTTTTTTAAACAGGTTTTAGATTTTTCCAAGAATAATAAAACATTAACTGAAACATGCGCGGCTGTTAGTCATTGCGTTGAAGGATAGAGACGACTCACACGAGGCTAGACTGGAACCAAAAGAATGAACTGGGGTTAGTGGGGCTTTGCCTTGGGGAATATGATTTGGGACAGATCCTCGCGTTTTTCTAAGGAAACTCATAAGAGTCAGGAAGATTTCCGTTTTTCTACCCATTGCAATGAGACAAACCCCCCCCCCAAAAAAAACCACAAGTGTACGTGACCTATAGAAGCCTAAAACGCAAACTACGTTAAAACGGGAAGAAACATTTCTGATGACTCAATGACGTGGCTATGCGAAGAATGTGAGACCCACCTAAACATTTCACAGCGTGGATGAAACAGTGATGGCAACTCCCCTACGCCACGGAACCCAAATAGAAAAAAGGTTTTGTTTGCATTTTTCTGGAAGACTTCAGTGATTCTCCTCCATGGAGGACAGCCTAGAAGATCCAACCGTCCATGGAGGCGACCCTAGAAGATCCAACCGTCCATGGAGGAGACCCTAGAAGAGCCAACCGTCCATGGAGGAGACCCTAGAAGAGCCAACCGTCCATGGAGGAGACCCTAGAAGAGCCAACCGTCCATGGAGGAGACCCTAGAAGAGCCAACCGTCCATGGAGGAGACCCTAGAAGAGCCAACCGTCCATAGAGGAGACCCTAGAAGATCCAACCTTCCCTTGACTTGGGTCTGGAAGGGGCTGCATATCCCCTTTAGTGGACTTGGTTTCCCTGTGGCCCTAGCCCACTTGGAGCACCTTATCTCCTTTTTCTTCTTTTTCACATCAATGGTGGAAGAAAAAGGTGAGGTTGAACCTGATGGATTTATGTCTGGTTTTCAACCTTAATTACTATGTTACACATTACGCATAGAAAAATCTCAAGACGCCCCTTTCCACAAAAAACAGTAGGGTCCCATAAAACACAGCTAGAAATGTTTGTTTTTCCCTCGGGCAATACAAATATATTTTATATGTTGTTTCTAAACCCACAATTCCCAACATTCTGGGTCCACGAACACCTAGAACGTATGATCTTCCGACCAACGGAATGCTGAAAGACTAGGAGGACAGTATCTTCAAGCCATATTAATAAAAGGCTGGAACAATTATGGTGCAAAGTAATCAAATGTAACATTTTTACACCAAAATTTCCTTAACAAAAACTATGCAACTTAATCAGTACGATGTGCAGATGAGAAACCGGGTTCTACAGATAGAAGCGGCCAATTCTTAAGGACAGGTTACATTTGTTGGACCCTCGTTCCAGGTCCCGAAGTTCTTACCTTGTCCTCCTCTTCTCTCTGTAAGCACTCCGCCGCTTTCCTTTGCAGTTCCTCCTGCACCGCCCGAGCATACTCCGAATCCAGCTCCTCGCTGTACGGGAAGAAAGCCGTAATGAGGATCTCAAAACACAAGAGGTATGCCGAGTCTTAAGCCTGGGGTGGACATAGTTTCGGAGAAGTTATTCAGGCAGACAAACGTAAGAGCAAGCGTGACAGTTTTAGGAGACAGGAATGGATTCACCCGGAGACGTCATAAAATGGGACAAAAGTGAGGAGCCGGCTATAAAAATGGATTAGTCATGGCTTCCCGACTCTAGGAATTTGTAAGCCGCATGCAAGTATTTAGTTCTCATAAAAACAATAAATAAATAAACAAATTAAAAAAAAAAAATAAAATAAAAAATAAATCGCTAGTATCTACCAAAACATGTTATTTTTTCCATTTATTATTATAATAGCAAATAGTTCTAAGTAGTAAAGATGGGTTTATATTGCTCTTGGCTACCGGCCATTTGTCCCGTATGCCAGATGGCCAATGGTCCTTGTATAGACTCTTCATGTAACCTTTGCATTCTTTTTATGAGATAACCAGTTCATTTAGTAGGGTAATCAATTAGTTAACTTGACTTATTTCATGACATCGGTTGATTGTATTTGAATTTTGATTGGATTTATTGTGTTTTAGCCATTTTTTTGTGCTTGGTAAGACCATAGTTTTGTGAACCATAGCCTTGCTCTCTTGTATGATACAAGCTTTCCTACGCCCATACAAATATATAGAGGCAAAGCCTAGAACTCCACTGAAGGCCACTGATTTCCTTAAATCCCTGGGGAATAAAAAGCAAACTTAAAAGGTTGCTCCTAAAATTATTTAGATTGTCCTGAGTACGATCTTCAGCTAACGGGACTTTGCAGCTCAGTTGAACAACTGGAGGAACCTTACATTGAGCTTGGTGGTGGTCAGGGACACACACAGGTCTTGTCCACCATTTTGGCCTAATGGGTTAGTGAATACCAGATGATCATCTACAGGTCAGGCCAAAGTGGCCTCGCTTAAATATCTGACATTGCTCCTCAAGCTTTAGTTCCAAGTGGGTGTCCTCCTCACACTCATGCTAACCCAAAAGTCAAACACACCACTCACATCTGCTTCTGCTTCTCTAAGCTGAACACCTTGCACTGAAGGTCCTCTTCATCCTGCAGTTTCTTGGCGATGCGGATATCCTTCTGGACCAACTTATTCTTTCGAATATTGGAGGCATAATGTTGTTCAACTAGAAGAATAAAAAATAAGGAATTATAACTTTCCAAATGTAATCAATCTCCACATTGTGGATTGATGGGATCCCGGTTGATCGGAGGCTCTGGATTTTCCCATCCTGATGTCTGGACAGACAGACACACCATCATGCAGTGCCCAGTCCATCACTTACTTTCCTGTTCCTGCAAGCAATGAGCGAGAGCGCCATCTTCAAGTACCGCAAAGTCACGGCAAACTGAAAAAAAAAGAAAGAAACCCAAAAAATATGAATACAACCAATAAACAAAACAGAAAGAACACATAGAAAACAGCATCATTCACATACGACAGCGGCTACAACGTTTCTGCTATACGTCTATTACTAACAATCCGACACACCTCAGATTCCAGCACGCAAAAGTAAAACAAAAAACAACTGCTTTTTCATTCTTTGATACGACACACAAAGTAAAAAAATACTAAAAAAATGTAGCCCCATAAAAATAGAGATAATAAAAGAAATAATAAAAGGTAAAAAAGATACATTAATGTAAGAAAGGCAAAACGTTCAACAAACCCTGTCAAATACGCAAAAAAAAATATAAAAACCAAACAAAAAAAAATACATACATATATATATATATATATATATATATATATATATATATATATATATATAAATAAAGGAGGAAAGTTATTAGAACAAGAGGTTATAATCTAAAACTACAGGCTTAGAAGTTTTACTTTACTGAGAGGGTGGTAGATACGTGGAATAGCCTCCCAGCAGAAGGGATTTAAACATGCATGGGATAGGCATACGGCTCCTGAATCTAAGACGAGACCAACGACTGGTTAAGGTTTACAGCAGGAGAAACGGGCGACTAGTTGGGGGCCGATCTGCAAATTTGGTTAATATTCCTTGAGCCAGCTAGGTCCATGGAGCCCTAAGAAATGTTATCACCTTCTAATGTATTCGTTATTTGACCTTTAACTCAGACCCAAATGTTTTATGACACGCTGGTGATGTCATATCTACTAATAACCAGATGGATAAATCAGTTTATTATTTAAAACTTCTCTTCTTTCACCGCGCGGATATATTCCGGCCGAGCGGGAGATGTACAACAAGTCTCTGCGCCCATAACTCAACAAAAATGTGTTACATGAGATCATGCAGAAACGGGTAATTAAAGGCATTTGGAAAAGTGATTTCAGCGCCGGCTGCACTCGAGAGAATTAGTGAGATCATGGAACGGACACGAGAAATCAGAACGAAACTTTGGAGTTTTCCATTCAAACCACATCACGGACACCGTTACAGACGATATTTAGGAAACCCCCCAGAAAGCCGTGAAAAAAAAATTCTCACTTCTTAAAGGGGTATCTGTAACTTTTCATAAATTATCCCGCCGTAACAAAGGCCTTATACGGATGCAATATATCAGCTCAGAATGAAACATTTCGCAGAATAACCGCTGTAAATCGACACGTTTCGGTAAATACGCCTGCGCAACAACGGCTGGTCCTTATTCTAGATAAGAAGGTACAAGTTTTGAGACCGATTTCAATAAAAGGAGATACAGATCTAGAACTCACCACGAGTATATAATAAAAGGTGTTCTAGAACACCAGATGACGGCAATAAAATATACCTTCAGGTGGTGGCTTCTCTGTCACAAAACCAGTTATTAAACCGGTTTCTGATCGTCAAATCCTAAACAAACCATTTCAGGGTCTGGTATTTCTTTTCTGAGAAATGTCCCCAGGCTCCGGATCGGATTCTGATGTTCTAACAGATCTAGAAGGCCAGGAGTTTATAGCAAGGATCAAAGCCTAAAAGGGAAACCAACTACTCCTCACTGGTGAGGATCATCAAGGCCAAACCATGCGTCTGGGGTTATTGGTTCCCTCATGTAGAGATGCCTCACGTTTCTGATCTAGACTGCCCTTAAGGGTGGGAATAGTAGGATGTGCTCATGGAGAGTTGTCTTCTGCAATGGCAACACTAAGCTAAGATAGGAGACTCGCCAAGCAAGGGGTTAACCTTCTGGTTCTTTAAGTATTGGCTATTCTCGCTTGTCTCTTTTAGTATGCGTTGGCTGCCCAAATATACCCTCTAGGACCCATATACTCCAGATTGGAAGACCCCTCTACACGCACCATGAGTATCCATGAAACACCAAGGGTGCACCTGGTCTTCTAGAAGAGCATTTTCTACATTACCCCAATACAACTCCAGATCGAGAGTATCATTTTATTTTAAATTCTGTCCTTAAAGGCTTGCAATCGGTTTTTTTTTAAAAAAAAAAAAATTCTTTCTACCGCCCCACTTTCCGCCTCCAGTTATCAGCGGATGGTTGATGGCCCCCCTTTGCTCACGTGAATCCGAGCAAAGAGAGCTCACTGGACTCATGGAGATGAAACGCAAAAGCTTCACCGTACGTCGAAAGGCACAAGGAGATTACGTAGCTCAGTCTGATATATTAACAGCAGCTGCGTTCACAAATCTGCCCCACGTTTGGTGTCACCCGCTGGAATAAACCCAAAGCGGTTATCTCAAATCACCCATTACGTCATTTTTTTTTTTTTTTTCTTTCTTATGCAGCTGTTTTTCAGCTTTTTGTGTATATTTTTAAATATTTTTTTTCTGGTATTGGTATCAGGATTTTTATAAAAAAAAATAAATAATAATAATAATAAAATGTATATATTTTATTTATTTATTATTATTATGTTGTTATTTTTGTATTATTTTTTTTTTTTAACTTAGTAATGATAACAATCCTGATACCAATACCAGAAAAAAATATTTAAAAATATACACAAAAAGCTGAAAACAGCTGCATAAGAAAAAAAGAAAAAAAAAAAAAAAATTCTGCACTGAAAGGCAATGTTTTAGGGTGTACTCTAGCATCCTGCTGTTCTGGATTTTCATTTTTTTTTAACCCAAACTCACATTCCCAATTTACTATGCTACTGAAGTTACCACCATGTCAGAGTCAGTGGGATCTGGCAGCACCGCGCTCTATCTGCTCGCTGTCCGGCGGGACCGACATTTTCCAAAACAAAAGATGTTTAAAAATGGAATTGTGAGAAAAAAAAAAAAAAAAAAAAAAAAATAATAAATCGGGCTGAAAAATATACAATCGAAGGAACCAACTAGTCACAGTTCCCCTTTTAACTGGTAGAAGTCTACTTCCCGGACCAAGACCTTGTATCCCTCGACGATAACGTCTTGGAGACCTCTAGTTCGCCTGGCCTTCAAAAATTAAATACCCTGGAAACAGCACAAAGTGCGTATAATTTATACCAAACAACACAACGTAGCTCGTAAGCGACAGATTTCACCCGACGAGCCCAGACAAAGCCCACGTTCAAAACTCATCTAACAAGTTTAATGGAACAGGTTACTCAAGCGACCCAAAAATAAGACTTATTTTCAAAAGAAGGTTACAGACGGAATGGAGCTTTGGACTGTCCCACGCGGTCCTACCAAGAGGAACCGTAAGTACTTTGATATCCATTCCTTACTTGTAGAAAGAAAGTCACTTAACTTTGGGAGAAGCTGCAGTCTACTGCCCCCTCCATTGGCTGGAACCAGCCAATCGGTGGAAAGATAGAACTCCCATAGAAATCAATTGACGCTCTCTTTAAGACCCTCTAGAATTCTCCGGGAGCGAGTAAAGCGAACAACGAACACTAGTTTTATGCAGTTGCCTTCAGCATGAGTCAGAGTCTCTTCGCTACGGGACACACCAACCCATGTCCATCTCCAACTACAGGAGAATACTTGGGTAACAGCCCCGGACTGAAGCCCACTCGCCCGGACCCCTTTCCTGAATGTGATAGACTCCCTCTTCACCTTAAATACTTTGGGATTCAATCCAGGTTCTCCAAGGAACATCTCCATTATCTTAAATCTCAAAAGATAAGCAATGGAAGATTCCCGATTTGGTGGATCATACCATTCTGACAAATTGGATTCAAGTAGAGACTTCTTATAGCCTTCCATGCTTTCAATAGAGAGATTCTAAATGAAGAATAAACCAGTATAGAGAGGAATATAACGCGCGCGGACTTACACAAGCCGATACTTTAAAAAGACTTGCCTCGTAACGGAAAAATACTTAGCTCTGCAATTATTTTATCACCAGTCATTAAAAAGGAGAGAGCGGTGAGAGTTTCCAGAAGACAGCCATTACGTTTTAGTATCAACAGCACACGGCTATTTTAAAACAGAGTCGTTTGGAAAGAGCAGCGTCAAGTTTGTTGGTAGAACTCCAATTTTCGGAGCCAGAGACTAGAACATAACTACTAACGGCGCTATGGCAACATCCAATACATTACCTACATGACGGGGGGGGGGGGTTATCTCAACGTGGACTGATCATGACATTATATATATATATATATAGATAACACACATCACCCCCTGGCCAGATAACGCCACTATCCCCAATGCAAGCCCTGGGAAGTTTCTGAGCTGACCCTGCATAAAGCATAGATCAAATTGTCTAGTAATTTAACTATGCATTACACGGGTCCAACCAAGATCTTCTGGCAGAAGAAGCTCACTTCGGGTTGGCCCTCTCCTGCAAACTCCAGGTTTAGTGAATAAGCCCCAATGATTTTGCCCACATCAAAAAACAAAAACAACATACCCTTACCCCAGCGTTTCAGGTGCTAGAAGAGGGCGAAGTTTGTTAGTGATTAGAGGCATTATGTCATGGCAAAGGGAGGAAAGAAGCGTATGACATCATATCCTATGTCATGTGAGCTGTGACTGAGGTCCACTTTCACTCGGTGGGAAGGCCAAGGAAGAGATCCTTTAATTTCCCCAACCAGCGCTTGATACCAATGCCCACTGAATAAAAATCAGGACTGCCCCGCACAAGACGAGACACTAGGGACGTATGAAAATAGCTGATTAAACTGGAATCCCTCCAAGATCACCTTGGAAAATACAGCCGATGTTGCGTTATCTCCCAACTAATCCTGAAAGACCCCTCTAAGAACACGAGCGCCAGGACAAGCGGCGAGCGGTAAACGCGGAACGATCCAACGTTCTATTTCAGGACGATTCTAATTACAAACGGGAAAAAAACCAGATGGCGCGCAGGTAAACCTCGGCGCCCTCGACAATCATTTTTTGTTTAATGTTTTAAACATTTATGAAGTTGGACCTTTTTTAGAAATGTCAGGTTTGTTTGGGGGGGGGGCGACAATAAACAGCGGCGTGGAGGAGACGTTGGGCAGCGGATCGGCCAATAAAAACACCCGAAACTGCAAAAATGGTTTCACCAGGCATTAAAACGCAGGGGGGCGAACATTTTCCAACGGTATTTAACCCAAAACAATTCAGAACGGAAAGAAATATCACACTCCACGGAATACACAGACTCCCATCACTCCCAGCTACACATGCAAGGTATCCATTTATGAATCACATCGTTATTTGCATACGTGGGAGATCCGGGATCAAACGGATCATTTCACAACACGGAAAAGCTTCTAACTCCACGCATGACTTTAAAATAATAAACACGCGGTCACCAGATGGACCAATCACACGCGGCTTAAAGCATATGCGCTGCTTACATATTTAGATAACATGTGCCCAAAAAGTACAAACCTCCTTCCTCTTTCACCCAAATATTTAAATACTTTTATCCTTATTTCCCCCCCCCAAAAAAGCCTTGAAGAACAATCCCGTTCAGATACACGTTACCTAGAAACATAGATTCTCCAGGCAGATTGGCCCCATTCGGCCCGTTTCTCCCGCTGTAAAGACTCAAACCTTAATCAGTCGTTGGTCTCGTCTTAGATCCAGGAGCCGTATGTCTATCCCATGCATGTTTAATCCCCTCATTGTATTAGTCTCTACCACCTCTGCTGGGAGGCTGAACCACCCTCTCAGTAAAGTAAAACTTCCTTCCATCCCATCTAAGTCTCCGATCCTCTTGTGTTAGATGACGGCCTCAAACATTTCTCCTCCTTTGGAATAAACTCCCCTCCAGTACTTTAAGTATTTAGATGTCTCTATCACATCCCCTCTCTCTCCTCCAAGCTCCCTTAGTCTTTGTCCTGCAAACCATTCACCGTTTTAGTCGCCCCCTCCCCCCAAACTCTCCAAAAGCGTACGAAGAGTATTTATGCTGCATAACGATATAAAGAGATGGCCTTTTGTACCATTCGTGGGATTTAATAACATCTAATACCTAAAAATAATAGTCTTTTTTGTAACTATTCCCCCAAAACAGTAAAAAACGGCCAGACGAGAATTCACTTACCTTCATTGACCCGAGGAAGGCTCGATTTGTCGATGGGGACATCGGTCATTTTGCGTCGCTCAGTCGGGACCCTCTTGCGATTCAGAGATTTCTATTCACCATCAATGAACCCTGGAAGAGAGAGCTGGAAAGACAAAAAGAGAACTTTGGGTAAAAACCCCCTCTTTGCGGAAACTGGATATTTCAGAAGGTCGGGGGCTTCAGAAACCAGAGATTCAAGAATAACTCTTGGAGAGCTGCCAGAGCAATGAAGTTCATGAAATGGAACTTGGACAAAGGTTTGTTCCTCAAAGACATCACGAATGACTATGGAAAGGTGTCCACGTCTTAACGGAGAATTCCTGATTTTATCGTATTTCTCTTTTTTTTGATGGTTTTAAACCCAAGATTTGTCCTTCTGGTTAGAAATCTAGAAGCTTTGGTCCTGTTGCTAAACACTTGCGTAAAACAAGAGCCACCTCGGACAACAAGTCTCCAGTCTTTGGGCTCAATTCCTTCCCTCCCAAGCCAAACAGGGTAGACAGGAGGGTCTGATCTTCGATACCCATCTCCGAGGAAAGGGGAACCACTGAGGTCTTCATGGAGAAAGTCCATGCAAAGTCTACAAGGACTCCATTATGACACTTCAAGACCCAGAAGGGACGGCATCCTGTCCCAAACTCTAAGAAGAGCAAGAGTGGACCACAGAGTCCCCAATGTGCCGTCTACCGAGGTCTCTCTCCATGAAAGAAGCTGCAACAACCTTCTTCCTCTCCATGGCCAACAAGGACAACAAGATCTTCTGCCCCAGCAAAAAACTTGGTTTCCCCCCATAAACACGTACTTTTCAAAGCAAATCTTGCCTTTCACAGTAAACTTGGCAACTTTGTGGCAACTCCTAGCACCCGTAACAAAGTGCCCACAATATCAGTAATTATTCATGTCTAGATCACTGTGTGGGATCGGCGCGAGATCAAAGGAACCACGGACTTCTCTCACTCTAAAGCCGTTCAGATCTGGAGAGACCAAACCTGGTGAATCCCCAGAACCCATCCCTACGTGTAATAACATCCATAATAACATGATATTATAACATTACACATATATAATCCACACCATCCTACCCAAGCTCCTCCACCATCGTATGACCTGCTCAATGATCCCGACGTTCATCTGGCTAATCCGCCGCTGCTTATTCACTAAAGTGCTAGATGGGCTGTAGGTCCAAAGAACTTTGTATTAAGAATCATCATATTTAGAAAGTTTGGGAACGTTCAGGATACTTTTACCGATATATCTTAACGCACGTGTTTGGGGATCCATGGGGCTCTCAACCCAGAAGGTCCACACGCTAATTAAGCAAAAACTACTTGATATTGGTCGATTGGTTAAAATTCCTACCAACTCCACCTGATTCAGGTGACCGGAATAGGTTATGAACCCAGCAGCATTAAAATCAACATGCGCAGCCCGCTCTCTGCCAATATATCTGTATTTATTCGATCCAAGGCTACGACTTACAGGTAAAAAAAAAATTACCCAAAATGGACCTATGGTGACCCTCTGGCACGGAAAGGGTTAATTTATTGCCTGCGGCTGCTGAGAGGGGGGAGAGGGGGTTAAAATGCCAAATCTCTACAAGACTCATCACAAAAATATGCCGAAATTTCTCGAGACTGGATTTATTGCAGGTGTGGGACGTCTCGCCAGCCGTGTATTAATTACATGAGGCAAGACACAACAAGAGCCCCCCCCCCCCGGGAAATAGGCATACATCTGCTGAGTAGCAGTCAGTGTTTCTTGCAGGCATCTTAGAGGCAATGAAAATACATTTTACTTTACTGAGAAGGTGGTAGATAGATGGAACAGCCTCCCAGCAGAGGTGGTAGAGGGTAATACAGTGAGGGTATTAAACATGCATGACATACGGCTCCTGAGTCTAAGACGAGACCAACGACTGATTAAGGTTTGAGTCTTTACAGCGGGAGAAACTGGCGACTAGACGGGGGCCTCAAATGTCACAAAATATTTACGTAAAAATAAACTATTTATTCAAAAAAGTATAGACAATACAAAAATATACCATCTGCCGGCAGGTCGGCCCCATTCGGCCCCCGTCTAGTCTAGATTCAGGAGCCGTATGTCTATCCCATGCATGTGAAATCCCCTGATTGTATTACCCTCTACCACCTCTGCTGAGAGGCTGTTCCATGCATCTACCACCCTTTCGGTACACAGATAATTACCATTAGAAACACGTTATCACACTGCATGAGAATAAGCGGCTGTAAAAAGAAATGATCTATTTGGATGCCCATGAATGAAATGTTATTAAACACAGGATCTGATACATTTTGTTACCAAACCCACTGACCCTGGGACACTAAGCAGCTCCTCACTGGGGCGGAATAAAGCAATCCTGTAACTGCCCAGCAGAAAACACACATTCATCTATTGCATGCAGCCATCAGAAGACTTCCCTGTAATCATTCATTCATTTCCAACCAAAAAGCCGAATAATGGTGATTTTCCGCGCATCCCGTCCTCAGAAACATACAGCTTCTGGGGTTCGTCCAAAAACGGGGAGGATGGGGCTTTTAACCCATTCATTACTGGGGCTCCTCTCATTTGGTATAATGAGGGCTGTCACACGGATGACTGCATGGGATTCATCTTCTATTCGGGGATAATACGCCGAGCGGTGCAGCATTGCTCTAGGATGCTTTTTCCTCCCCGGTGAGGAGCCCAGATTGGCTGCACAGGGCTGCAGTACGCAGTGATTGACTCTTAGAAAGACAAAAGAGGCTCCGATCCTGACACCGGGAGCGGGCGGGCATCCCCCCCGGGGCACGTGTCCCCCTCCCTGGGCAGTGTGAACGGGCAGAGGAGGGAAGCCCCCCGGTACCTGTGTTTTGGGGGTCCCCGGGCTTGCTCGTTGCAGAAGGGCCGGCTGATGAGCTGAGCTCGGCTCCCAGGGATCGCTCTGCTGGGCGGACAGAGCTTCCTCCCTCCCCTCCCGTACAGCTGATCAGCTGCAATGCTCGGAGTGGGAGAGACGGAAGCCGCCGGGGGACATTATTCACCGCTTAGCGCTAACACCGCCGCAGCGCTACACTTGGGGGAAAGGAGGCAGGGGGGGTACACTGGGGAGAGCTTGAAAGGGTTAAAGTGACACTAAGGGGAGAGAAGAGAGAGAGGGGATGGAGAGAGACATTTAAATACATAAAGGGATTTAACAAAGTGCAGGAGGGGGGATTATTTCAAAGAACAAGAGACCATCTTCTAAACACTAAAGAGGCATAGAGGGAATGGAAGAAAGTTTTGTAGTTAAGTGGAACAGCCTCCCAGCAGAGGTGGTAGAGGGTAATACAGTGAGGGAATGTATGGGTTAGGCATACGGCTCCTGAATGTAAGACGCCGCACCCGGGAACTTTTTTAGTGAGCGGAACCCTCAGAGTCCTATATAATATAAATATTAACCCTTTAATAGCCAGGCGTGAAGATTCGATGTAGTGACTCTAATAGCGATTCCCGTGGGCACCCCGACTCGTCGTTATTGTATGACCCTGCCCGTCCAGACACAAAAAGTGAGCGTTTTTGGGGTTTTTAGTGAAATAAATTCATTAGTGACCCCTGTGCTGCAGACATCCTGATCCTCGCGGAGACGGCGACAGAGCGAGCGGGGCGCAGGGCTGACAATCCAAACGCTCTTAGTATTAAAAAAAAAGGGGCTACAAGTTAAAAGAAAACAAAATAAAGAAATAAACAAACAAATAAATGAGAAATATGTTTGGTGAGGGGGGCGCTGCGAGGGAAGAGAACTCGGTTCTCTCCGGCCCTCCGCGGATCGCCCCGTGGGGAGTGTGGCCCTGGCTTCCACGGGAGCTCCGCCATGTTCTTCACGCGTTCCTTGGGTTTCATGGGGAGGAATAAGTTGGATTTTCTGGCCTTAAGACTGAGGACGCAGGGAAGCCGGGGGTGTCGTTATGGAGCCCCCAGGTCCACCGTTGGATGTGGGGTTCACTTTAGCACCCATTGTGGTGAGGCCACTAAGACCCCCATAGATACACGGACCCTCCCCCCAACGCTTGTTTAGGTGACGCTGCGCCGGTTGGCGGGGGTTTAGTTTTTTATAATATGGACGGGACCTCAATGTTTTCTTCTTATTTTTTAACCCTTTCACGCGGCACTTTTTCTGCTTCTTGAATATTTTAGGGGACGAGAGCCTTTCTGGGAGTTTCTGCGTTTAATTTGCTCACGCTTTGTTCTTCTTGTGCGTCTGATTATATTTTTTTTACCCACTCTGATGTCGCTGCTGTTCATTTTTTGGATCCCCCAATGGTAACGGAGGAGGTGGAACCAAGAAGATCCGGTCCTTCTGCATGCCACGTATCCCTTTGGGGAGCGCGACCCCAGAAGATGAAGACCCGATCATGGACGGCGTCTCTTTCACGCCTTCATCCCCCGACCTCCTTACTCCAATATCAGGCTTTAATAAAAAAAAAAAAAAGGGGGACCTTTCACAACCCCACAGAACACGTCGCCCTCTAAACTCGTGTTCCACCTGCACAGTTACAGCCCCCGTACCGTCTAGTTTTATTATATATATTATTTTTTATATATATTATTGGTCTGTGGAGGGCTGACGAGAACGAGAAAGTTCTGCTGAGCAGCGCAGCAAACCTAAGGAGTTACATCACCCCCTGCAGGTGAATATCTGCCACTGCAGCCCAGTACCCTTTCTGGAGTCACATGATCACCGGCATGCGCTGCCCAGAAAAGAGCGATGCGTTTCACGAATTAGATTTCCACTAGTCTAACCACATCCGTTAAACACACTTATACAAATACATGTACATACATACATACATACATACATACATACATAGATACATAGATACATACATACATACATACATAGATACATAGATACATACATACATACATACATAGATACATACATACATAGATACATACATACATACATACATACATACATCCATACATAGATACATACATACATACATACATACATACATAGATACATAGATACATACATACATACATACATACATACATAGATACATACATACATACATACATAGATACATACATACATACATACATACATACATACATAGATACATACATACATACACCCTTCCATACATCCATCCATACATCAATACATACATACATCCATCCATACATACACCATTCCATACATCCATCCATACATACATACATACATACATCAATAAATTCATCCAAACATCCATACATCCATACACACAAGAATTAGCCCACCAAAGTGCTTTCCTGATCTGCATTGACGGCTGCTAATCTGTGGTTTTCTGCCGGTATGATAATATTGTATCGTTTTATACATTTTTATAACACTCTTTCAGCATAAATGGTATTTTTTTGTAACATAGAAACATACAATTTAATGGCAAATCAACCTCTTTCGCCCCGTCTGGTCTTCCCATTATTCCTGCCGTAAAGACTCCAACCTTAATCAGTCGTTGGTCTCGTCTTAGATTCAGGAGCCGTATGCCTATCCCATGCATGTTTAATACCCTCACTGTATTACCCTCTACCACTTCTGCTGGGAGACTGCTCCACTTATCTACCGCTCAGTAAAGTAAAACTTCCTTACATTCCATCCATGCCTCCGACCCTCTAGTTCTGGTTTATAACCTCTTATTCTGACATTTGCCCTCCTTTGAAATGCACCCCCCTCCTGTGCGAGTTTGTATGGGGCAATGCTTTTGTTTTTAAGATATGATTGAATCATTTACCTATTAATTTGTAAATTATTATTTTATTTTATTTCTATGGAGCAAACAATTTCCGCAGCGTTTCTTACACTCCATACATTCAAAGGAACTGGCAGACTAAGACGAGCCGATACATTAGGTAAAGAGGGCTTGGCTCACAAGAGCTTACAATCTATAGGGAATGGGGTATAGGGAAAAATAATATGAGACAGACGCATTTGTATACAAACAACACTTTCCCTTTAAATATATTCTGTGTTATGATGTCATTCACAATCCCAGCAGATTCTATTAGGTAAACATTCTGTCTCCTAGCAACGGAAACCCAAGCCAATCCCTGCTTCACCCTGACATTCCTAACATTTAATGCACTAAAGCCTTAGCAAAGGGATGAAAAGACGGTGAGACGCGGTAATCACCCCGCACCTAGCCAGACCGGCCCCAGCAGGTGAGACGGCTGTCCGCCCCGGCCCCTGTGTCAATACCGTCCTAGCGACTGCCAAGGCTGGGGTTAGAAAGACTTTCAGGCTGATATGCGATACGAGGTAAGAACACGGGAAACCCGATAGGGAGATCAGCATGATTTCTGCATATAACACCCCTGTGTTCATACGTGATCCGTGCCAATATTTATCTATTTAGCAGAATTAAACATTTTCTATAGCCTTCAGAATGTGTATCCAATTGTGTTTTTTATTATAAATAAATATATATTATTATAATATATTTATATATTATATATCTATCTATCTATATATATGTCTATCTATATATATATATATATATATATATATATATATATATATATAATAAAATATTTATATCATATAATTTGTATTTGTTATAAATGAAAGATATATATATATATATATATATATATATATTATATATATATATATTATATATTATATTATATTATATTAGTAATATTGCGGAAAAGGAAAAAAAATAAGCAGGGTATATAACCTTTTGCAAAGTAGTTACAAGGAAGAACACAACTATGATTATTATTATTATATTTTTTTTTATTTATTGTTTCATATAGTGCCATCCAATTCTGTAGCGCTGTACAATATACAATACATATTTTTTAATGAAATAATATCCAGCTTTGATAAAATGAAATCTTGAAATCGGAATTCTCACGTACGATGGGGCAGTCATTTGAAGTTTTTTTCATATTTAAACGTGGACACGGGATACGATACGCAGGGCTTCTGCGAAAGAATTGCTAGCCTTTGGGATACGTTATATATATATATATATATATATATATATATATATATAATATTGGTCACCGCAGAGTCTGGGCTTTGGAACCAGTACAAAAATTCTGTATATATTGGAGAAATTATTGGAGTGGCAAATTCTTTAATATTATTATTTTTATTATTATTGTTTTTACTTTTATTATTAGTTATTATTATTATTTTTGTTATTATTGTTTATATATTATATATAATAAATAACATTGAAATATTCCTAACTTTTTTAAATACAAACACATCTGCTGTCTGTAAAACTAAAATGTTTCATATTTGGTTGTCCTGCCTGGCTGTGATCATCCGAGCCCCATAGGAATTACCCTCTATTGTAGTTACCCCTAGGGGCGGGTTGGGGGGGTCCATGGAGCTTTGGGTCTGCGATGCTTTATTGGTAGGAAGAACCCAGGGGGCTGTTTAGGAAACCCCAGGAGGACTTTAATGAGAGTATGTGGTCCGTAGGGCACCGGGGGTCACAGCTCAACTACCCCTCTGGGGCTGAATTTGCCACTGATCCCACTGGGAAAGCCCTGAGTCTAAGGGTTAATTCTCCAGGGTGATATATTTTCCGGTATATGTATTGGCAATAACCTCCCTCTAGAGTCAGATCGCTGCCTTCAGCCTGTTTGTAGAGTAGACCGCAGGCGTTGGATACACGGCGACAGACACCGCTACGGCGGGATCACTTTCAATGCCTCAATACGCTTTTGTTATTTTTATTATAAGAAGGATTTGGTAAACAGATAAAGACAACACGTAGGAACCTTTTTACTGAGAAACTCAACAAATATAAATGTAAGATGTTTTCACAGAGTAGTAGATAAGTGGAACAGCCTCCTAGCAGAAGAGGCTCATACAATTAGGTGAATTAGGGTTTCTAGGTTTCTATGTTTTTCCTTAAATTGAATTATTGAAATAATGTGTTTAACCGATAAAGACAGACGGTAGAATACCCCCAAGTACCAAGGGTGCCCTCTCCATGTGGCGTCTGATTGGCGGAATTTTAAGTTACAAACTTACCTGGTAACGTTCTTAATGAGTGAATTCTGAGACTCCTGAAACGTTAACCCTTTAATAGCCCCTGAAGTGACTCTAATATCACTCCTTGACTTGTCATAATTTAAACAGACACTTAATTCAGTCACCTGCATTCAAGCAGGATTATCAATCATAACATACTGGTAGCAAACGCACCAACTTTGAGCCTTATATATGATCACAGCGGGGGGAGAAAAGGAAGTAGTCGGCTCCGGATTGTGTGGCCCCGAGAACCTGCCCCGTCACCCCGAGACCCTGAGATTGGGGCCAAAGCCCTGAGACTCCCAGTCAAGCCCTGAGAGTTCGCAGGTTTGGTTACAAAGAGTCTTTCCCCCGATACTTTAGTAACCGCGTGAGTTATTGTATCGTTGGGGTTGGATTGCAGTAACTCTTCGATGGCCGCAGTGGATTTAGCGAATGCCCCGGGAGTTGCACTCGGCGCGGAGTCTTACGGCGTGGTGTTTCTGAGGCTCCTTTTGTCCGCGCTCAGGTTTTTTGCCCGGTTTGGCAGAGATTCATAATTCTCAATATGTTCTCAATATGTTTGTTTCCTGCATCCATGGCTTTTATCTCAAACCTTCAATCATTTCTCTGAAGAAATGACGGCCAGATTTACACCAAATTATTTTATAATCGGGGCAGCGGGCGTGGGCAGGAAAATCGTAACTTCTAACCCCAAAGAAGAAAAAAACTTATTGGGGGGGACACTATGCGTTACCCCACTGGGTGACCCCGACCCTAGTGCTGCCACTGAACTCTTTATGCTAATAGTGATGAGTCCATGCGTGAAATATGGGTGAGATCGCTTCCTAGGAAGTGACATTTTTTTTGCGTAATTATTCTATTATTCAATCTTTCTTGAGGACCCAAATCCCTATGTTCCTTTTTCCTCCCCTGACGACCCTCTTTTCGAGGAGGTCAGAATGTTCGCTGGGTATGAGGGTCCTACAGCCCTAAATGCCCCGATAATGAGTAAAGCAATGAGTATCTGTGATATAGGGGACGCTCGGCCTTCTGGTCTTAATGTCAAGTGGGCATTATGAAGCCGGGGGCTTTGCTTTGGTAGCCCCCTGGTTAGCAGGACACTCGGTATGGGTGGTTGTGCCTATGTCCTGGCTGGTTGTGGCTGATCAGCCATGGGCTGGGGCTGAGTTTCCACGTTCTGTTTGTTTTAAACTCCCATCATCCGCAGCCAAAGAGAGCTAATGGTAACAGAGGGAGTTTCCCCTTCTTTGTTGTATGTTGTCCCCGAGCAGAGACTCGCCTAGTGCTACGTGACGGGCCGTAAATTACTCGCATGCTTCTGAGTCTTAAGGATGTTTGTGTTTGGTTTATAATCACTTTATTGCTGGGTTTTCGATCAACGCGTCTGGCCAAACACCGGGGCTGCCCTCACTCCTAGAAATCATCACACTATACAGCCTCATTCAATGTGGAATTAACGAAGATACGACTTTAAATTCATCCGCAGAACGTACAAATATATATATATATATATATATAGGCTGCTGGATGGGAAATCCAGCGCAGACGGGGTTAATGTTGTAAATGACTATTGTATCTAGAAAAGGCTGATTTTTAATGGAATCTCTTCATAGATGTACAGAGGCCCTTTATCACTCCCATCACTCCTGGGTTCCAATGGCCCTTTATCACTCCCATCACTCCTGTGTTCCAATGGCCCTTTATCACTCCCATCACTCCTGTGTTCCAATGGCCCTTTATCACTCCCATCACTCCTGTGTTCCAATGGCCCTTTATCACTCCTATCACTCCTGGGTTCCAATGGCCCTTTATCACTCCCATCACTCCTGTGTTCCAATAGCCCTTTATCACTCCCATCACTCCTGTGTTCCAACGGCCCTTTACCACTCCCATCACTCCTGTGTTCAAATCGTGTTCGTCTTTACATTTTTTTCCCCCACAGAGGGTGAAATGGTGAACGGCCCATCAACTGAGATGAAGGAGGATGTTGGTCTAAAAATGCAAAGTATCTACGATCTACAATGGACAAGAAGTCGAAGACCTCAGACCGCAACCTGGAAAATTCCAAAGACCGATACAAGAAGAGAAAGTTATAGTAAATCAGCCCAGGAACATGGACATCCCTACGAGCACCAAGTACAGCCTCTTATTAAGTTCTTCTTTTTCCCGTCAGTCATGAAATAAAATGAATTGTCTCCATGGGGTCTACATATAGCCGGGAATGTATGGGGAGGGGTATGGGCACCGATTCCATTCCAGAGCTCGACTCTCCGTGTAGACGAAGCTTCAATAATTGTTTGTTCCGCCATCTTGCCTACGCCCCATGCACGATGTATTTAATATCACCCTTTTGGGGTTAGTGGGGGCAACAAACCTGTTGGTGTGTGGAATAGCTTTGGTTCCTGGGAGGTATTGAGTCAAGTCACATAGACCAATACCAAAATAAATTGCCCATGTTCAGAAGAAGACAACACAGTAGTCAAAAAATACGCAAAGTCAAATAAAAAGTAAATTTTCCTTGGGCGATTGTCCCCTTTGGAGCCGTGACCCTGCGCGTTTTCTGGACTCATACGTCTCTGTATCTTTGTAGTCTTCCGTTACATCCTCCGATCCGTCTTCTTCGATGGACATCAGTGGTTTGCAGGTCTTTAACGGCCAGACGTCCGCCGCGAGCTCCCCGTGGTGCTATAGATTAAGCAACTCTTCTTTGGTTACACCCCGCATGGGTAAGCCTCGTAACATACAATGTACACACCAAGTAATCATTTACCTCTCTTTAAACACCTCCTTAATATATGGACACCACATATTTATCTTGATTTGCCCCAAAGGGTCCAAGACTCTCCGCTCTTAGGCCTCCAAGGCTTTTCTTGGCTTTGTTAATAGGGAAGAAAATCTCTTTCACCCATTGAAAAGTCCCAGCTCTCCCACCCCATCCATCCCATTGTCCGCCATGATCCCACCCTCCAGATGCTTGAGTTTTATTATCTTTCTTGTTTGTAGATGGAAAACTTCCTCTTATCTACACCTCCAATGATCTCCCGAAGACCAGCACATCAACCGGTGGATCCCAAACACCTCTACATCATAACGGGAGCCAAAGCACCCAAACCTATCTCACATCCATAGAGATAAAAACCCCCTGGTATATGACTATACTCCACGAAAAGGTAATGAAGCTTCAGCTTCGGCTTCAGCTTCCTATAAAAACCTTTCTTGTTCTTTAATCTGTTGAGCGAGGAAACCCATCCACTGCTGACCCTGAGTCTGGCAGAGTAACGTGGGGGGGGGGAGGGTTCCTCTTCTTTTTTTTTTTTTTAAAACATTTTTTTTCAATTTTTTTGGTAAAATTGTGCTTTAGTGTAAAATTCCAAAATTAAAAAAATAACATTTTTGAAATTGCTGAGTATGTCAGGTTTTTTGGTAATTTTTATTATTATTATTTCTTTTTTTTTAATCAGAAAATAAATGCATCATGATTATTATACTGAGATATATTTTTGGAGCTGCATAAGGGAATCATTTTTTCGTCCCTTAGCCAGTTCAATAATAAATCTCTACCAACCATCGTAGAGTTTTGATACGGAGCATGCGTTTGTTACATTTCGGAGGAAGAAATGTCTAAAGTTCTCATCACAAGCGGCGCAGATCCCTTAACCCCCCGTTGAATTCCCTTCAGCTCCGTGTAGCCTGTTTTGGAAGCCTTTGCATGTGTAGTTATTTGTCGCGCGTCTTATTAGGAACGTTGTCTGATGAAGTTGGGAGAAGAGATAAATCGTCTGTCCAGATACGAAGTGGAATGTAAGAAGAAAGACAACATCATTTGCACGTTGAGGAAGGAAAATACGCAGCTACGGGGTGATTTGGATCAGGCTATCTCCACCAGGGCTGACCTGGAAGAGGTGAGCGTTCCCGGCGGACATCTTTGAAAGACGTTCCTTGGCTTTGTTGGGAAACACGAAGGGTTCTCTGCCTTTCTGCATAAAACCTGAGTGGCCTGTTTTTTGTGTGAGGCTCCAAAGGCTTCGACTAATGGCCCCGGCCTACCCATCGTACAGAAACTAAACACAGCCGCCATTTTTGACCTGATGATGTTCTTTTTATGCGCCTACAGGAGGATGCAGGCCCAGAGCAGCAGCCTTTATTAAACAGACCCGATCAACATGAAACAACAGATTTTGATGGATCTCCCGTCAGTTCTACTCTTCCTGAGGATCTGGAGGACACCGCACTCAGTCCCGGAAATTCAGGAATCGGACGTCCGGGAGACAATTTATCTCCTGCCTCCTCGTCGCCGAGTTCGTCTCAGAAAGAAAGTCGACTGGCGGATACAGATGCGGAGGTAACGGCTCACCGTTTTTCTTTATGTTGGGTTAATTTTGGAAAGTCCTCATCAATGACATTTATTATGTTGTGGATTAAATATATAATTCTATTTGAAAGCAGCGAGGTTTGGTTGAGGACAACATCTCGGAAGCGGTGGGTAACGCCTTTGAAGATGGCCGACAGAATCAGGACCGGACTAACGGCCCTCAGGATCTACCGGAAGACCAAGAGAAACAGATGAAGAAGTTACAGGAAGAACTAGACTCCCTCCAAAAAGACAACGAGCTGTCTAAAGGTACCGTGCCACTGTATTGAAAACAGAGACATCTTTCCCATTTTTCCTTCAAAGTTCCAGAAATCGTAGTGAGAAGAACGCTGGTAGATCTCCTCGTACCCCTACACCTCATCTTCATTGGGCTTCCTAAAAGTTTAAGAACTTGAGATGTTATGGAAAGCAAATCCTTCTTTCTTCGTGTTTGTCTTACCACCGGGGTGTCTTTCCCAAAGGGATATCTTGGCTTATCTTATTGCCCTCTGTTTTTTGTGGTTTTAATGTCATTTTCTTCTTGTTTTTTTTGCAGGCACGGTCGTCTCTCTCCAGAGAATGATTTCACTCCATGAGTCTCGACTCCGAAAAACCGAGTCTGAAAAGGAAGTTCTGCAAAAAGAGCTGAGGGATCGAGGGATTCAGATACAGGCCATGTCTGCTAAGGTAAGCTAAGGTCACCGGCACTAATCGCCACTCATTGATTGCCTGAATGCCTGCGGATTTCATATATTGTGATATACACCGGCCTGCCGATCGTGTGATTTCACACAATTGCATGTGACGGGTTAAATAAACATCTACTGGGTAGATACTGGTTCCACCAGTTCTGGAGATTTACGTGTACTGATTTCCCGTGTCCTTTGTATGTAGTTAGGAAAGTATATTCCATGATATTAAGATATTCCATAAAATGTACAGTCTCATAAAATTTAAAGACCTTAGAGGGCATCTGAAGGACGATTCTCCAAGGTCCTGAAAGCTTCTGTGGACCTACAATGGTGGACCAAGAAAAGGTATCTTCTCTGAGACAGTGCAGTCCCATAAAGCTTCTGTTATGGGTCTGAAGAGATTATCTCTACATCTAAACAAAAGGGGGACATGATGGCTCATCTGATTTCAGTGTCTGATATACTTTTAAGATTTATTTGCTTATTTTCTGACGTTGTCACTTGGAAGTTTTCCAGCCTACGAGAAGAACGCAAGCGTGAAGAGATCCTGGCAGCTGTAGAGAAGGAGAACTTCACTCTCAGAGAGGTGACCGAACGTGCAAAAGCTAACATTTACCTTTACCTACGGGGTCTATTCACAAAAGTTTCAATGGCATGGAGTGAAAAGTTGAGTCGGGTTGCTTTTCCAACTCAAATTAATTGTCTGAAATTGAGTAACTCATCTATTCACTAAACCTTGATGGCCATCTTGGGTTGGCCGATTCCTGCACCAAATATGAAACAATTACAAATATTCATTATTGTGTCCAAACAATGAGGCAATCAATGCTAGCGCAGAGTGATTATTACAGTGTTTGTACTTTAAAGTCATCACAAGATTTGTAAAGAAAAGCATATTTCTGGACGGGTCTTTCGTAATTCAGTTAAATTGTTGTCCGTATTTTGTAATTGTTTCGGGTTTTTTTTCAGCTCGTTTCAGAATTGAAATCAGAATTGGCCAAGAGAAATGACGTGGTGGGAGATTTCAAGAATGAAGTTCAGAGGCTGCAGAGGGAGAGCGCCGATTATCAAACACAACTGACGAAATGCAAGGGCGAGAGGAAGGAGTTTCAAGGCAGGGCCGAGGATTTAACGCTCTCTGTACAACACATGAAAGTGGCCCTGGAGTGTATCCAGTCAAGGGTAAAAGCACAAAGATCACAAATGGCTCTTATTTCGGTTCCAAAATAATGACGTAAAGGAAGGCTCAATTATGTTTTGTGATGTCATTTTAATGGAATACTTGCAGTCTCCAATGAGACCACCAGGGGGGGCTACCATGTTGGTTATTTTTCTCCATAACCTGGTGTACATAGAAGTTTACATTTTAAGTTTTAATTTTGTGGAATTCCAAACAATTTAGGGTATTGGATTTTTGTCTACCCCATTCCTTGGTTCCCACTGAGTTCAGGGGGTCCTTGGTCTACTGGGATTAGTGGGTAATAAGGTATTGTAACACAGGTAGGGCGCTGGGAAAACTGTTCATAACCATTCAACAAAATGGGAGAGTTATCCCTCTTACTGGTGAATAGGCAACTAGAGAAATATCTGAAATATCTGGAAATGTTGCATCCAAAACACCAGATTTGTTTCTTCTTTTTGAAGTTTGAGAGATTCCGCAGTAAAATCGTTCAGGCTACGTACAGCGCCCCGGGTGTGAAGCATCCGCTGGCTGAAATCACAGATACTGAAGTCCTCGAAGCCATGCAGGTAACATAATACGGAAAGCCACCTACCGCCCTTACCCCGGCAAACGGGGGCAATAAGTGAGCAGGTATATTTATCATAGGCTTATAATAATGTCTGCCCTGAATGTTTCCGATTTGGTCCGCTTGGCTGGTGGGTCACGGTGAAGCCATGTATTGGCCATCCCAGTGGTTGATTCTACGTGTCCGCGATTACCCCCGCTTCCGTAACCCTTCATATAACGGATGACGCCAACATCACGCACATGTTCACTCGCCACTGAGTAAAAGCTCAGGTTTAGTTGACTTATTGCCACGTTCTTTAGAAATCATTTTAGTGAAATATAATTTACTCCAATCAAAAATCACAACATCGAGTTGCAAAACACATTAAGAATTGTATTTCTTTTTCCATTGAAAATCTTCTCTTCAAACTCCATGATAAATTAGGAGATGTTCATTTATTCCATTATTTTCCCCTTTTTGTTTTTTTTTAGAAAATAATCACAGAACGCTCGGACTTTCATCAGCAACTAAAGCAGAAAGGAGTAAAAGTTCCTCCGCTCCACGGCTCAGAACAATTGCCGACGGCCAAGCAAGCATCGTCCATCACACATAAAACTAAGTCCAAATAGCCGTAAACCATGACGCTGACATTAAATGACCCACATTAAACGAGATCTGGAGTCATTCTGTGTCATTCCGGTAGAATCCTCGGTGAAGTCGGTATCTAGAACTCTAATTCAGTCAGTAGGGAATTATCTGTCACTGGCTGGCCTTGGCTCCACCGGGAAGCCAGAACGATACGATGCCCCAGAGGGGCAGAAAAAGTCCACTAATGGCAATGAACACTGGATCTAACGTTCTGATCTACGGCCAACACGACCCAACTGGTATATAGCGAGTTTAAGACGTCTGAAGTATTTAAACAATTATAAAAGGCGATAAAATATGACATCATACTGTTGACATCATACGTGGCTCGAATACCATTTTCTCTCTTGGGTAGGCTGAGAAACGCTCCTTTGGGGTCCGGCCAGTGGGTATCCTGTAAGAGTAAAATATTGAGGAAAAATCTCTGAGAATGATCAGTTTTGTTTTGTGTTCCGAGATCTTCAACATTCCAAGGAATCGGTCAAAGTCTAGTCTTTGATCGTGCAGACGCTGCTATATAACTTAAAATAACACTTTTGCCATTAGAGATCTCATGCTAATCTCAGTAGCGTTTTAGTTTCCTGTTCCAAACCCCACGCATACTCCACTAAATCAACAGGGGAGGAATAACTTAACATGGGAAAAAAAGAATCACGCCGTGCAGGGAACAGGAAGCGGAGACGGCTGCTCCAGTGCTCTTAAAATAATAATAATTAAACGTTTAACGTCGTACCGGAATACAATAAAAAAATTGTGGACATTCCCTGTTTTGAATATTTCTGCCGTCAGAATTGTTGACGATTCTGTTGAAATGATGTAACCGATTTTTTGTTGATAATATCTTAATGTAACGACCAAAAAAATGTTAGACGTGTTACAAAAAAAGTATTGCAACAATGTAAACTCTGATGGTCGGAATTCTATTGCGGGGTGAAATAAACAGAAGATACTCCCACCTCCAAGCCGTTATTTCCAAATCCCGTTTCCTCAGCTCGGAATCTGTGACGCTAAAGAGGTAGTTGCTACAGGATGGTAAATCAGTTCAGTTAGCTTCAGGCTGGACCTTGTTCATCCATTAGGTCTTCGTATCTGCAGGGTTAGGATGTCTACGCGTAGGGAGGACATATTGGTTATTTTTTTCCGGGATACACCCAATTTTACATGTTTCTGACCAGCATATAAAGCGTTATCCTTTATGTAGAAAGTCTTCGATTTCCGTCTTTTATACATCGCACATACTTGGTAGCGCTGTAGCTGGGGGGTCGGCGACTTATAGTATACATTATTTACAGTAATATTATATTAATATTATAGTACTAATAGTATAGCAACCCTACTTATATAGTGGAGCCAGCCCTGCGTTTTAAGGTAATTGACATCAATTTACAATTATTTGAACTCAGGTCCAAATCGGCCCAGATCACTGATCTCGAGGGGTTTCTGAGAACCTGGTGAGATCTGAAGGAAAAGAAATTAACCGATCTAGATATCGCTATGAATAAAATGATCCAGAAATATACTCTGCTGTGGCGTAGAACTCTCTCAGTAGAAATCTTCATCAATCTTTGTTTCGGGAAGGGTAGTAAAGCTCTGGAATCCACTTTCCCAAAGAGATCGGGGATGAAGCGACCGGGATGTCTATAAGAAAGGATCGAATGTGTTGTTAGGAATGTAGGGTCGTCGTGGCGACAGTATAAGTAACCTGCTGCTGGGGTTCATCAAGAATGCCCCGTTTTGGGCTTTTAGGCAAATTCCGCAGCATTTTTAGGTTGGGAATTAGTAGGAAGAGGAACGTTGTGGAAAGGGGTGAGCTTGGTGGACTTTGTCGTATCTTTGCAGCACAGATTACGGTGGAGTATTTATTTATCCAGCGTTTATTATCAGCTCTCCCCAGCCTCTGGCTTCTTATCTCACACATAAGCTGCTTTGTGGCTTTCTCCAGAAATATATTGCCCGTGGGGATGACTGTAGGTTGGCGAAAGTCTCTATTAACCGGTTAACCTTCACCGCTTGGGAAATGCTTAATTATTAATCGAAAACAGCCATAAATTCCGTTTTCAACACATTCTTGGAACATCGGCTCCCAAGTTTTCTCTGGTGAGACAATAGAAAGGAAAATGTTTTCGGGGCGGTCGTTCCATTCGGGGGGTCTTAACCTCATTAAAAGGAGGAGAAATGTTAGAAGAAGAGACCGTAATCTAAAACCTGAGGATCAGAGGCTTAGATGGAATGTAGAAAAGTTTTCCTTGATTGAGAGTGTGGTGGATAAGTGGAACAGTCTCCCAGCAGAGGTGGTAGAGGCTAATACAGTACAGGAATGTAGACACGCATGGGATAGACATACGGCTCCTGAATCTGAGACGAGACCAACGACTGATTAAGGTCGGTCATTTTAATGTGCCGTTTTTATATAAACGCGACAGAATAAAGGTTTTCTTTTTTAGATGTTTATGAGCCTCGTAAGCTTTTTCACGGCGTTGGGAAGTTTTGTAGGAAAGGGCCCCATACTGACAGCAGAGTATGGATTATAACATTCCTGGAGCTCTCCCCCCTTCCGCTCTCCTCTCTATCCCTGCCCTCCGCTCTCCTCTTGAGTGCCACCCATTCTTACGCAACACGAGCCGAGCTCCCGCGGGCCACCATTGGTCTATCCGGAGAATTGTAAGCTTTTTTTTTTTTTTCCTCCCCGTGGTTGGAATGAATCCAAGAGGAACTATCGAGTCAGCTGAGGGAGTCCTGCGTGTCTGTCATATGCAGCTTCCCTGACCCACATTTCCAAACCTCTCTCCACTCGCATTCCGCGCTGCTCCTCTCCGGGAACGAACGTTCTTCACCCCTAATCCGGAAAATATCACAAGGTACGTTTTTAGAGAATAGCCTGAAATCGGCATTTTACAACCTAGTTCTTTTTGGGTCTAATAAATACAAAATGAACACCAATGAGTTTGTGACGCCCTGCTTCTTACCCATTGTACAGCGCTACGGCATACGATGGCACTCTATAAGTCAATAAATAATGATAGTAACGGATAAGCTCCTTTAACCCTTACGTGTCCAGACAGCTGTGATAGCCACGCGTGTGAAGGTTGTGCGTGAAGCTCGTTTGTATCGTTGTTGTTACTTTTGTTCGCTTTTAGTAGAATGCGGTATAAGACAGCGGCTTATCACACGGCAACACGCAGCGGTATCTTTCAGAAGAATGGACTTTTTCCCTGGTTGCCATGGGGATAAGATAACTTTTAAAACTTTGCACCAGAGTCGTTATATATACATCACCACCATAGAAGACGGAGTTTGCGAGTTCTTTATGGTGGGAGTTGGCTTTGTGTTTTTTTTTAGGGCCAACCAAGCTCCTCCTGCATGAAAACCCTTAATAATGTATAACAATAAATTCTGCTCGGGAGGACGTTAGGTTCTGGTTTGTCACAATAAGGAGCCATTGATGCGTTTTATGGGATCTCTCTGGTTGGGCTTGAGTAGCTCCTGAGATTATTGTGGTCAACTTACCCTGAACATCACAAAAAACTCTCACACACAGCTTCAAAAAAACTTTAAATACATTTCAGCCGTAAATTCCATCTGCTCTTCTAAACTAAGTTCCAGCAATGCTTCTTCTGAAGCCAGAAGGAAACTCTTGGTGTGACATTATCTCAAGAACGATCATTATCTCCCCAAGGAATGCGAGAGTTCAGCAACCAGATAAGGAAGAGTTCTCTTTGCCTTTGGACTCTTTGACCTTTAAAAATTCATAGAATGTTGAATACATTTTGGTTCCTCGGTTCTAACTTTTCTATATTTTCTTCTGTTCGTTCACATTGAGATGCTTCTCTGCTTTGAGGCTTCGTTGGGTCCAAGACAGAGCCTATAATAATGGTCCTCTTTCTAACTGTCTGGTATCCCTACATCCTCCTAAAATTCCCCCCACTGCTGATGGCTTCTTTTAATAGTGGTCAGCGGGGAAAGACTCAAGTTGCCAACTGGATAAAGCAACCCATGGCTTGAGTAACTTGAGTGAAATGGGCTTCTGGAGAAATGGAGACCCTACCACTATCTGCACCTTGGACATGCCTTGTTCTAACCTCAAACACGGGGACGTTTCATCGATAAAGACATATTAATAATAAGATTTCTTGGAATAATGTGATCCATTCAGAAGATATCTAAGTTGTGGAGGACGTTTGAGTTGAGCTTGGGTTGGGTTGAGGTCCGTGTCTTCACACAATAAACTTAACCTCAAGTTCTTGGTTGAGTGGAACCCATTTCTCTAGAATTTCAAATATAAACGTGTAAAGATAAGACCTTGTGATAGTAAAGATCACTATAAGAAAATTTGACTTATTAACTATGTATTATTAACGCGGCTTTTCTAGAAGCTTCTGGGAGTCGATCTTTCAAAAAGCACAATAACGTCGATGAATTGAAATGTCCACATCCTCTCTACAAAGTTTTTTTTTCAGTTGGATATAGATGATATCCAATGGGTTAAATCAGCTGATCACGTGGTTGTAGGAGTTTACATGGATATCTCATGTTTAATGTGGTGGGTTGCTATGGAAACGGTTCTATACCACATTCCACAGCACATTTCATGTCCTACATTCCACAATGTAGCAAGATTTATGTACTGAAATATGCAGGAAATGGAATCAAAAAAATGTTTTTTTTTTTTAAGGAAGTTTCGGCATTAGTATTAATACATAAAACCGTATAAAAAATACTTTTTAAAAAATTAAAATTTTAGCTCTATATTTTGCCCTTAACAAAATGGAGGTTAATGGGAGGTAAAGGGATCTTATCGCCATAGTAACCAAAGGGACTGTCCAGTCAGTAAGAAGATTGAAGATCGCAGGGGATAGTTAAAAAATTACAGCAAATAAATGTTTTTGAAATTATTCAATGGTTCGAGAAAAATAAATGTTTAACCAAGAGTTTTATTTAAAGAATTCTCAGAATGGGCCTTTGCTGCTCGAAGGTTATTGGTCTGGTTTACATTTCGTACATTTAAGTGAAAAAAGTTTAAAAAAGTTTTTAAAGAGGAAAATAAAATAAATAAGTTATCACCGGCTCTTCCCGGTGTGTTACAACAATCCGGTCTCCCCATTATTCCCGCTATGAATACCCCAGACCCGGAGCTCTTGCTCTTCGGGTAGGTGGATGACATCAGTGGGCGGAGTTGCTGAAATCAGTAGGCAGGGCTAATGGTGTCAGTGGGTGGGGCTGATGACATCTGCAGGCAGGGGCATCAATATTGTGGGCGGGGCCAGTCCCAACTGCTTTATATTTGTATGGGTGTGAGGAGAAAAGGCCATGAGCGGCGATTGCATCGCAACTTCATTGACCAGTAGACTCAAGTCATGAGCCGGAGAAACAGGGCTTCACAGGGTTTCCATCATAGCTTTCCGCTCTTCTCTCTGCCAGGCTATACATGCTGGGATCCTTTAGAAACTCTTTATGTAACGTATGGGATCCATCCCGGCCCCTCAGTGCTAGAGAGTAGAGTCTGCAAAGATACATAGAGAAGGGTTCTGCGCTGCCTCCTCTAGTCTTCAGGCAACGCAGGGGACTCGGGGCCGTTTAATCCTATATTTACAAAATTTACCACATTTTCTGTTCTGTTTATTGTGACGACTGTCTGGAGTAGCTCCCTGCCTTTTTTAATCCATCCGGAATCCCTCATATTCTAATTACTGATCTCTTGCTGACGCAGGCCACCCCTCGGTGGTATAACCCAGAAGATGCAGCCACAGGGAACTCCAGACGTTCAGTATAGCAGATGGAATGACAGCAACCAAGATGAAGTGAGCGTCAACACAACTCACTTGGAAGTTCCAACATGGAGAAGGTAATGATGCTTACGTTTACGTTTGAAAGCCACTGATGGGTTAGCATGAGTCCTGACACACACTCATGCTAACACCAAACGCATACACCCTACAGTAACACTCACACACACGCTAACATAATACAGCAACATATAATCACTCCAGGACCATACATTTACACACACATACCCTGTCTTCACCGCAGCTCATCCTTTCTGTGGGGACTGCCACAAAGCACTCATGACCCCCGCATTAGCATGGCCCTCGCTCACCCTGTTAGATGATGATGCTATAGAGCAATAGAGCCGGTATCATGCAAAACTATGGCTGAGGAGCATCTCCATGGCTTGTCCTTGATGTGATCTACCAGGGAAGAGAGGTCGGCCAGACCAACAACTACTCTAAAATAGGAAAGGGGGAACAGACCATGTTTTATCTGCTAAGCCATAGGAATGCGGAATATCAGAAAGCACACATAATGTACAATAACAGGACAATACTTTCCGAGAAGAAGATCCAGATTGATTACACTCAATTCAAGGATCATTTTTTCAGCGAGACTTTGGTTCCTTCAAAGAGTCCACCACCAATCACATGTAGAGTTCCATCGCAGAAAATGTATATTTTGTATCTCGCAGCAACGTACCAATATTTTCTATACTATGTATCACTTTACATTTCCAGGGTCTACAACATGCTGTGTACCGGAAAGATTGGGATCGCCATGAAAGTGATCGGGGGTCTTGCATTGTTCTGGATCATTTTTATCATCGGATATGTCACAGGCTATTACGTCCATAAATGTAAACAACAGTGACGCTCGCTCTATAAGAATTCCTTTGTCCAAATTCAAGAAGATTAAACAGAGAACCCCCCCCCCCAGAAGCACCTTGCACAACTTTTATGGAATTCAAAAATGTTAAAACACATTTAGATGAAATGTAACGAAGTATTTGAAATCTTGTCGTCGTCTGAAATAAGAGAGAAAAGGTGGAAAAAAACAAGACTTTTTTTGTAACTATTATGGATAAGAAAAAAAAGCTGTGAACGTATTTACACTCCACTGATCGACTGTATATAAAAAATGAAAAGGGTAAAAACGACTACTATTTACAAATTATATTCCATGTAAATGGCCTGATTTAAAGTGAAATATTGTAGTCCTAAAAAATTCAATTATCTTACTAAAATTTGCACACAGTCAAAAAAAAATAATTATAATAATAAAAAACTATTTTAAAATATTATAAATATTTCACTAGGGGTCCCTTGATGCTGGGCCATATACAGCTGTACTTACTATACCCCCTCCCCACCCCAAGTGTTTACATAAAGCATCTACTGATATATTTTTGAAGAAAGGGATCATAGATCATGTGATTAATTAACCGATAAGTAGAAAGAATGTTTAGCATTATTGCAAAATATTATATATATATATAAAAAAAATATATATATATATAAAAAAAATATATATATATCTATATATATATATATAAAAGTATATATATATATATATATATATATTAACCTTCTAAGGTTAAAACCCCCAAAGTATTACTGTAAATTGCCTCTGATCTTGGAAGCAATGGTTAGGATTTACTGATACCAAGCTGGGAACCTTTCACACAATGTACTTTTGTTTATAAAAACTAAAATATTGTTATAAATAAAAAAATATATAAAAAAAATACATCTGTGAACATTTTTCTACCAAACAAACCCATCACCGATATAAGAAACGTATTTGGTCTGCAGGTGAATATTGGATAATATTATTATTTTATTACATCCAGCTACAATCGTTATTTACAACATTAACACCGTCAGCGCTGGACTTCTGAGCCATTTCATGTTATTTGAATGGACAATCTTTGGATTGTATGACTTCATAGTTGCTGCTAGTGAGGTCATAGGCATTATTAATAATGTAAATAATGTAAATATATATATATAAGAATAGCAAGTTTGCCATTAAAAGGAACATTTCCTTGCAGAATAACATTTTTCCCTGCAATTTCAATGATACATTAATTCTAGCAAAGTGTACAATACAGGGATTAAATGTTTTCGCCTAAAAAGTGACACTTTCATTTTTTTTGCAAATACAATTTAGATGCAGAATTTTAACAAATGTTTAACCCAAGAACAAATATTATTTTTATACTAACTTGTTTCACATTCTTGTTCAGCTTATTAGAAAGGCTTTTCCTCTACCACCCCCTACTGGGCATCACTGGTGCTAACAAATAAATCGAGAGATAAATGGAGAAAGAAAATATAAAGAAAGGAAAAAAGAAAGAACAAAGAATTAGATAGTGAGAACACACATACAACGGGCAGTAATATCCTATGTTGATTTGATCATGGATACAAGTCATAGTATTTTCCATTATTGAGCTATTAGCCATAGCAGAAACGTATCTCAAATCTTAGTAATTGCAATTAAAAAAATTCAACAAGACTAGAAAAAATTAGCGACCACTTCATCCATAACATCTCAGAATCCCCCATGGAGAAAGGTGTTATTTCAGTTTTTTAGGGATTAATCGTTAAACTCAGTTTCTGGAAGGGATAACGTTGGCTGTTTTAGTAAAATAAGGTTGCAGTTGATAAATAAATAATAAATAAATATTATTGGTTTACTTGTTTATTTACAGCTGGTAGTTATTTACACACTAAAGGGAGAAAACTTTACAGTATGGTTACTAAAGACACATATACACAACATACACAACAAATGATTAGTCTCCTTGGTAGACAATCTTTATGGAAGTGTCCTGTTCAGTGAGTGAATATTTGGGGGGCTCTGTGGCGTGCGGGGAGAACAGAGCAGTGTTGACTTGCATGATCCACTCAATGATCCTTTGTTGGGTGAAAAGGTCCATCTCCGTCTGACAAACCTCCAGACCAAGTTCTATGTCCACCTCCGCAGTGTCACTGCAGGTATCGGTGCCAAATGCCGAGTCCCTTGAGGACAGGTTATCTTCAACCTTCATTCCTTCCTGAAATACTTCTGAGCTTCTCCAGGTGGGAATGCCGCTGTGGACCATGCTCTTCTGAACCAGGCAGCGTTGTGTCCTGCCACCTGTTATAGTCCCTTTGGTGGTGGCTTTTAAGGTGCTCTGAATTCTGGGCTCTTTCTTAGGTCCTCTCCTGGAGGTGATGAGCAGAAGGCACGATCTGTAGAGGTCTGGGGTCTGTGGTGTCCTCGGCCACGTTTTGGAAAAGTCCTCTAGGTCTTGAAAGACCAGTGTTCTTTGCTCCCAGCAACTTGGCACCAATTGAAGTGTCTTATTGTGTCCGAGCTCAAACCTAGGAGCTGCTTCAACCGGCACAGCATCTTTTGGGTTTGAAGATCTTGGGGAGTCTTTTTCTGGGTCCTTCAACGTTGTTGTTGATCTCCATTTGTCTGGACCCGTAATATCTCCCCCAATATCCATAGGACTACAATGTTTGGGTTGGAGAGAGAATTCATTATCTCCGCTGGTGGTCAGAATGGGTGGTAAGAACTGACTTTGGAACACAGAGGTTTTCCTAAAAGCTCTTATGCTGGTTGAAGCCCCCCTTATGGAAGAGTAGTTGGTGGTGGGCACATCAGCGTAGGGCGTCTTGCTGGCTTCATGCTGTCTGTTGTTGGGTGGCTTGTAGCAACAGGTGATAGGGTATCCCGAAAAAGCTTTTCCAGAGCATATTCCTTTTTTCCCTGAGGCCATTTCAATTTTGGGCTTCTTTTTTCTCTCCACCCAAGCGTGTTTTCTTTGCTGTAACATCCCGGTTTGCTCCAAGCTTCTCTGACACACAAAAAAGGGCTTCTGTTGTGAGATACAAAGTAAACAGCGAAGCTAGGCTGCCTTTCTTGTGGCTTGTTCCTACCTGAGCGCTATACAAAAAAAAAAATCAACCCCTTTTATAGAAGCTCTGTGAGGTCAGGAGGAAACAAGAGCTTCTTTCCTCCACCTCTTTTCATTAGAAGCACAGAGTCTGTAGCAGGGATCATGACTAATTTAATGCAGGAGGTGAGGACAAACATCCAACAAAACGCACGCCAAGAATGTTGGCAGAATATTCATCACTGTTTATAGAACCTGGTGTAAGACCCATGGAGACATTTCTAAACGGGTTTACAAATAACATCCGAGACCCTGAAGGAGAATTACAGCTACTTAAAACGTACAACACAATAAAAAGGCAGAAAATACCGCCTCTGCCTTTAATAACTCGCTTTACTATACTGCACATGGTAAAGAAAAGAGTAGGAAAGAGTTAAATAAAATTTGATGAAACTAGTGCTAGAAAAATGTACATTTTAAGGGAAAAAAAAATTCTTTCAGTTAATGGGGGTACCCATAGCCCTTGCCGGTCAGAGAAGAGACCCGGGGCTCTGATGGTTCATATTTTTGTTGCTGCAATTTGGACGCAGGGAGGCTGTTGGCTATAGGTGTCATACATACAATAGTTTGTAAGCTCACAAGAACAGGACCCTCTTCTTCTGTTGTGTCAGTTTGTGTTATGTGTGTTATGTGTAAGATGTGTATATTGCTAACTAAAATGTTTTGGTTTGTTGTTTTGTTTTTTTTAACAATTTTTCACCCTGTATTGTAATAGCACGGAACTCGTTTAGTGTATTCAGAAAACATTCATTTTATTTACTCTACAATTTTTAAAACAGCATCAGATTTTTTGAGGGGAAAAAAACACCACGATTTCTAAGATACTGCAAGCTTGCAAACACTTCTGAAACGTCAGTCTAGACAAAGGATTTGCGTCTGTGGTAGCAACAAGCAGTACTAGAGTCTTTTTTTGATGTTCTGTATCGGAATGTTCTTGTTGGATTGCGCAATCTACTTTCCCGACAATACACGCAGGTTCCTGCGCAGCTTCCTCGGCCAATGTACCTGCGGGACAAGTGCTTCCAGCATATCAATTAAAGGTGCAGTCCCACGGGGAAAATATTTTTCTCAGAGTATAAACCCCAACCCTGTATACAGTAATAACCCCCCAGCCCTGTATACAGTAATGTCAGTCGGTGACAAAAACCTGGTTTTAGCTAATTTTGTTCTCATAAACCCCATTTATCTGCAGACCTGGAGGCGGACATTGCTGTCAGTCATGTGATATTTTTGGTGACTTTCCCTGCCCACACTGAGCTGATCCTTTATGGCAATGCTAATGAAGTCCGTTTCACCAGGCTTTTATTAGTCAAAGTGCAAGACTGGGTGATTAAGACTGAGCCAATGGCAGCATAATAAGTCAAGGTGTTTGTCTAGTGGATTTGGCAGACCAAAAACACATACAAATGGCTAAAATACCGCTTCCTGAATACATTACACTAAACAAGCTTTTTTTAATAAAAAAAAAAAAAAAAAAAAGAAAATGTTTAATTTTTGAAAACATTTTTTTAGTAATAAAAAAATGGTAGGAATTCCCCTTTGAAGACCTTCCAAAGAACAAACTGGCAAACTCAGATTTATTGGGTGCGTGAGAAGTGTACAGGGCGAAATTTGAAAGCATTCCCAGAAAGAATTCTATCAGCGCTGTAAACAATACGAAATACATCGGGGAAGATTCTATTCCACTTCCCGCGGGAAGAAGCGAGGCAAGAGATATGAAGCCAAGTAGTGTTTTGCTATATGACACGTCTGGGGACTCTGAGGCTAAAGTATTTTATGATGGTAAACATAATGGTATATATAATTTAAAAAAAAAAGTCAAATTAGTATAAAAAAAAAAAACAATTTTCTTTTCTTTGTCAAACTCAGACATACCAGAAAAAGTGCTTTGAAATCATTTTGACGGAAACTTCAGCTTTTCTTTCCTTTTTTTGTACAATTCAACGCACAACCTCAAACAACGATGAGTTCAAATTCAAGTCGGTCTTCGACGGATATAAAACCTTGAGATTTCCTTCGGGGTCTGCGACCCGCACTTGTTCCAACAGAAGTTGGGAGCCAGTCTCTGTTTGAGGATTCTGATTGGCTGTTTGCGCGTGTTGCCCTGGAAGCGCTTCGAGCTCAGAGTCGGAGAGAACTTCCTCTTCTTTGTTTTCTAATGTAAACCTGTTCAGCTCGGCCATTTTCTAGACGCAAAATAAATAATAAAATAATAAAAAAAAACTCGGAAACAAAAATATTATTTTTTAAATTCATTTTAATTTAGGGAAAACGAATGCCGTTTTAACACCATTAGGGATAACATGTAGTCTAACATCTTTATCGCGGCTCCATATTTAAGGCCCATACAAAGTTTGTTTTGATGAGCCTTAATGTTTTCAGGATGTGAAAGTCTTGTAGCTCGGGAGTGAAAACAATACCTGAGGTCATTAACAGGCAGATCACTTTACGCTGCATTCCAATTTGAGAGCGAAGCTTGCAGGTATCGCATGTACCACGAAGCACCGCAAGAGTTAACCCCTTGATCGCAAGATGTTTTACACCGGACAACACTGGTGCTCCATCAGACCTTTTCCAATGGCGATATTATTATAAGCTTCATTTATCCCTCTGAGGTGTGATCAAGGCACTGCTTATACCATTTCGACACTGGAATATCTACAATACCTAAAGGCACCTTCCGATAAACTGGCACCGCAGCCTAACGAGACAACCGAGCCAATGAAAAAGAAAAAAGTAACGCATGCGACTTACGGTAATAAGCGTGTCCATAACATCTTTACACACTTGGAGGCTGGAAGAGCTGGTCACTTCCAGGAATAGGTCCTGCGTAGATTTCCGGATCTAGGAATTATCATAGAATATTAGCAATTTAATTAATGACCGGAACGACAAGTTAACGCCTTCATTAATCTATGTAATATCGTGGCGTTATCACACAGGATGCCAGCCTGCAAATGAATAAATCTCTTTATAAACTTATGTTACCAGAAACACCCTTCACTATATTAAAACAACTACAACGATACGGTAAACGAACTACACCGGAGTTCTAAAAACCTTTCTGAAATAGAAAGTTCTACATTTCTCACCCAGCAGATAAACCGGGGGCAATAAAGTGATTAGAGCTATGACTGCGGACCAAGTTGTCTGTGCAGTGCGTTATTAGGTTTTGGGAAAGCAGGGCTGGTCTCAAATTAAACGCGAACCTCGCTGCTCACAGATCACCCCAGGGAGCATGGTTTCCCAACTTTTAAAAAAGTACTCAGGGAAAGAATACAATAAGAGATTACACAATGCACTAAAATGTTACCGGGTTTGGAATCGAAACGTTGCTGCCTGTCCAGGGACAAAAAAGAATAAATAGTCACGCTTCACTTGGACTTCTGACACTCAAGTATTTCTTAAGTGGAGCGTAAACACGTTTTGTGATCAAGAAGCTGTGTAAGCAGGCGGAATGACGCAGGACGAGAGCTAAGATCATCCGACATATTGGGGGGGTGACGACGATGGAGTTACCTTGGTCTTCTCGCTGTTTGTGATCGGCGGGAAGGATATGACTGTGTTCTCTGCATCAATTAAGCACGGGTAATTTTCTTTGCCGTCCAATAAGTGAAGGTACCTTTTATGAACGAAGGAAGACTCATATTATTAAAGCTTAAACCGGGAAAACAATACTACCGAAGTTAATGATCAACGGGGGGGGGGGCTTTTAACACGCAGGAAGAAAGTGGGCACAGCGAGCAGGGAAAGTGTACCCTCCATACCGAATGCCGTTACATAGGAGATTATAACCGGCGGGGAATTGGTGTCTGATTGGGTTATGCCCATTTCGAAGGGTATAATATCGCGATTTGCCGTTTCAGGAAGCTGCATTTTTGCTCCCTGTCCATCCCAGCTGGGTGTCAGGGTTTGTAGCATTCAGCTTTTTATTTGAACTGTCTGTGTATTACTATCACCAGGGATTATATTTCCATCATCTTCAAAGATTACGGGAAGGAAGGACAATGATTACTACTATACAAATAAACTGCCAAAAAGGTGTGTTAAAGAAACACTGGGCGTATGATGTAACACCGTGTCATGCGCACCCCCTATTCACAGCCAACTCTTATTCACAATGAGATCCAGCTATTGGCTAATCTCGCACTCTTTAAATAACCACTCGAGAGACATATATATAGCACTGGTAGCTGTGGATCCTAACCTACGGATGAACGGAAGACCTTCTTTCCGCTGTCACGCATTTAAATTAAAGGTCATTAAAACAACTCACTTGTGAAGTCCAGACACATTCTGACGCTTTTTTTGTTTCCTTTGTTCCTCGGCCTCTAACTGCAGCTGCCGGAGAAGATCCTTTGCGTTGATTTCTTTACGGCCCAGCGGGACGACCTGTGTGCCCAAAACAAGAAATGAGAATTACGACCAGCAACGGCCGCCACGTGCAAGAAACAGGAGGTTTGGACCTGAATCTGACGCCGTACATCTACTCGTTAAATATTAACCTATGGTTTCAGGGATAAAACCCATACAATAACAGACTGGCACGAAATCATTACGCAACCTCCACCCCGCGGCTTTATCCTGGTTCTGCACGACTGCCATCGGTATACTTTACATAGGTCCAGGCTTTGTTTCTGATTGTCACACACTAATTACCATTTCCAGGGTACTGTTGTTCCTTTATGGGTGCCACGGCGTGACAGGTGAGCTTGTATTCTTTGGCCAAAGTGATTTATTATGCGTGTTACTTAATGTTGGAATTTTTTCTCATTAATGTCATCACGCTAGTCCCAGTCTAACAGTCTATGGCATGGCTCAGCGATATTGAGCCATAAAGAAAAAAGGCAAATAGAAAGGCAGAGATCACAAAATATCTGCTCCAAATGCTGTCATATATTATATAATAATTCTGTGGACTGATGAGTCAAAAACGTGACTGTTTGGAAGACGTGGGTCCCGTTACATCTGGTATAAGGCTAACACAACATAAGAACATCCTATCAACAGTGAAACATGGTGGTATCATGATGGTCTGGGGCTGTTTTTGTTCTCTCTTCAGAAAATTCTGAAGGAGAACGTCCGGCCGTCATCAGGACGATGATTAGGTTTTGAGAGAAAGCAGATAAAGTCATGTCTGTAGTTGACCCTCATTCCGTTCGGCTCTTATTCGCCAAGAACAGAATGCTTGGCATGCGCTGCAAATAATTACCCGGTGTAACGACAGCATGCAAAAATTAAAACTTTAAAGAAAAATGTTTCTCCAACGACAGGATCAGTGAGTAGGTTAAGCCCAGCAATACTATTGTTTTGCTCTGAAAGAGCATGATTGACAAGGCCTAGTAAGCTTATCTCACCCAGGGTGCACAGATGAGTGGGTTTGTAATTGCATCTCCTGCGAGATCCAGCCTGTAAATTACAAATTGTTTTCCACTAGGTTAACGCGGACACCGCGGGCTGAGATCGGGTGCCCGAGGAACAATGTGTGCTATAAAGCTGGGGGAGCACATTGTACGTTACAAACAGGGAGTATCCCATCACTGAGCCCCTGTGTGCGAAACGTCTTTAAAACTGCCAGCTGCGTAACAAAATACCCCATACGAGGAGGCAGAACACAAAACACACGCATGGTGCGATGTTACACATACCGGTTCCTAGGAATAATACAACAAAGAAACGCTAAAATCCAAATCATTGACTGCAATGATTGCGCGGCACATCCTACCGGGGAACTCAATCCAAGTACCCCAAGTGCTGCGCATGAGATTATACAGAGAAGCCTCGTTACACAAGCGTCTCAAAACTCTCTGTATCTAGAAAAGACCAACCACCCGGTGGCAGCCTGCAGACCAGAAGTGTGGCGATCAGGGCTTCGCTGTCTATCCGTAGAGCGGTACGTCCTGGACCCATCATACCTGGAGTACCAAAAGGAAGATGAAGAATCGAGTGGCCACATCAACCCGGCTTCCATGATCTGTCCGTCTCCAACGATTACCGATTCTCTTCTAATAAAAAAGCTTTTCACACCTGAATCGTACCTTGAAGCCGTTCGGTGGTCTGGCATCGTACAGCAACGGCCCCTTTACCAGCCTCAAGTCGTGAGTGGCGATGGTTGCTAACGTTCGTTTCTCACACATTTCATCGTGGAGCTTGGTCTAAAACGAACAATAAAAAGGTCAGAGAACGGAACTTTCAGACACTTAGCCGACAATAACCTCAGACGCCAATTCTACCAACGAAGTCTCCAGTAGATCAAGCGATTCGCTATTTAGTAAATAAGCCCCATGATTCCTTTTTCAATATTCACAGTATCTATGAGGCATTACGTCTTCATTGTGCAGCTCGATAATGCAGCAGAAAAGTAACTTAATAAAAGAAGCGTAGCCGTGGATATTCTGCAGCCTGGTGGCCAAACTACATCCCAACATGTTACAAAGTCTGCGTTTTTAATGTACCGGAGGGCGAGCCGTATAACCGTCTGCAAAACCCGCACCGGCTTTTAAAAACATTGGCATTTCATGGATTTTGTTGGGTATTAACCGGGGCCGATTATTTTCCTGCAGAAGCTCATCAAACTTTCCTTTTATGATACATAGAAGTCATAAACTATATTTTAGTGAATATGCCCCAATAGCTATCAGCAACCTGTAAGTTTCTTCCAAGGCGCGGGGAAGAACGGCACGGCTTACCTGGGCAACTAAAAACCTCTTAAGGGCATTTCCGGGTCTCAGGTTCATTCCTCGCACCACGCAGCACACGATATACGGCCGCACGTCCTTCGCGTTGCCGCTCACGTTCACGGTGAGGGGGGCCGGGTTCTCAGAGATGTGGAGGATCCGCAGCATCGTTTTGTTCAGCTCCTCTTCCTCGTCATCTTCGTCTCCGCCATCGTCTCTCTTCTGCTTGCGCTCTCGTTTCTTCTTTCGGTCCTTGGCTTCTTCCTTCCCCGCGGCTTCTGTCTTGTTTTTCCCTTTTCCGCCTCCGCGACCTCCGACTCGGAGATATTCCAGCACGGACTTGGTCTGGCATCCGTTCACCATCTTTTCCAGGCGCTTGTCCTTTAGTTTGTTGCCTTTGAAGTTGATCTCCTTCAGCTTGGAGCAGTCTGCCAGCTCGCAGGGGATCTCGGCGAGCCGATTGTTTGAGAGGTCCAGACTCTAAGAGGAAAAAGTCAAACATACTTCATCGCAGAGGCACAAAACACCCAACATTTCCAACACAGCATAAGAACTAGGAAGCCCCAGACTCCTCCCTTGCGGGCAGCCGACAGCTCGCCCCAGACCCCTCCCTTGCGGGCAGCCGGCGGGCGACAGCTCGCCCCAGAATCCTCCCTTGCCAGCAGCCGGCGGGCGACAGCTCGCCCCAGAATCCTCCCTTGCAGGCAGCCGGTGGGTGACAGCTCGCCCTAGACCCCTCCCTTGCGGGCAGCTGGTGGGTGACAGCTCGCCCCAGACCCCTCCCTTGCAGGCAGCTGGTGAGCGACAGCTCGCCCCAGACCCCTCCCTTGCAGGCAGCTGGTGAGCGACAGCTCGCCCCAGACCCCTCCCTTGCAGGCAGCTGGTGAGCGACAGCTCGCCCCAGACCCCTCCCTTGCGGGCAGCTGGTGAGCGACAGCTCGCCCCAGACCCTTCCCTTGCAGGCAGCTGGTGAGCGACAGCTCGCCCCAGACCCCTCCCTTGCGGGCAGCTGGTGAGCGACAGCTCGCCCCAGACCCCTCCCTTGCAGGCAGCTGGTGAGCGACAGCTCGCCCCAGACCCCTCCCTTGCGGGCAGCTGGTGAGTGACAGCTCGCCCCAGACTCCTCCCTTGCAGGCAGCTGGTGAGTGACAGCTCGCCCCAGACTCCTCCCTTGCAGGCAGCTGGTGAGCGACAGCTCGCCCCAGACCCCTCCCTTGCGGGCAGCTGGTGAGCGACAGCTCGCCCCAGACCCCTCCCTTGCGGGCAGCTGGTGAGTGACAGCTCACCCCAGACCCCTCCCTTGCGGGCAGCTGGTGAGTGACAGCTCGCCCCAGACCCCTCCCTTGCGGGCAGCTGGTGAGTGACAGCTCGTCCCAGACCCCTCCCTTGCGGGCAGTTGGTGAGTGACAGCTCGCCCCAGACCCCTCCCTTGTGGGCAGCCGGAGGGCGACAGCTCCATACCTTAAGGCCGGGCAAGAGGCCGATCTCCGCTCCCAGCTCCTGGATTTGGTTATCTGCCGCGGAGATGGAGGCCAGCAGGGCCAGTTGAGGACAGAAGAGGCCGGGGGGGAAGGCCGCGATGCAGTTCTTGGACAGGTTGAGGCTGGCCAGCTTGGTACATCTCTCCAGGCCGGGGGGCAGCTCTCGCAGGCGGTTGCAGCTGACATTCAGGGTGCAGAGCTCAGGCAGCTCACACAGCTCGGCGGGCAGCTCCTCCAGCTGATTCCCGGACAGGTCCAGCACCCGCACGGCCTGCAGCTTGCCCAGCACATCGGGGAGCCGCTGCAGTCTATTGCGGCACAGCACCACGTTCTGCAGATGGGTGAGGAGGCCCAGACCGGCCGGCAGCTCCCGCAGCCCCGCACAGTCTCTCACCTCCAGGTAATTGAGGAGGGTCAGGCTGAAGAGGCTCGGGGGGAGCTGCCCGCCACTAAGCTGCAGCCTCTCCTCCACTGCCGGGCCCTGCAGTACCAGCTCCCGTCGCTTCTCCCGTTCAGCTTTCTCTATCTCCGGCCAGATGATTATCGATGCCGCCATCTTGATCCCCGGAGGCAACACACCGGCGCAAACTCACTGACGGAAAAGCAGCTCCAACCAATCAGATTCCAACCTCTGGGGGTGTGCTAGCTGGTTCCGCTAGAGGCCGCTGTGCGAGAATCAGCGCGCTGAACATCAGGCTGATGCTGAAAGCTTGATAAACTACAACTCCCATGATCCCTTGCGGGTACAGGTTATCGCTGTAGCTCTGTACGTCTGTCGTGGACTACGACTCCCATGATGCTCTTCTTCCAATAAATGAGTGGACAGCTGTGCGCAAGACAAATATTTTATAAATAAACTCCTACAATGTTTCTGTAGTAAAAGCTTCAGTTTAATAAAAAAACGTTTCTCACATACTGATGTTTACACATATTTATAAAAATATTGTCTGATTTCTCCCTGTGATGCCTTCATACACATTCAGAGCCCCTAGAAAAGAGGGACATCAGGGGAGGAAAAGGGGTCTCAGGGATTTGGGACCCAAAGAGAGACTGTCCCACTGTCCGTGTTAGTACTTTAGTATATATATGTCAAAGATCAAGCATCGGTTACGTGGAATGCGTCGGTATCTCTACACCATTCACTCTCATATTATGCAGAGATAACTGGATATTGCAATATTCCGGCCCTGACTAGTAATCTGGCACATTAGTTGTATGCATAACAGGGGACTTTGTGGCCCCTGCTCCCCGGAGCCCCCCTTGCGGTATGCCGATAGGAGATTCCACTGATGTTGGTGGGCTGTCCACATCGCGGATATGGTATTTTTAATGGGGAAGTAGGTAGGGAGTGGGGCCTGGTACAACGCTGCCACCTGGGGTTACCCCTTGGGTATCCGGAGGAGCGATTCACTCCGGTCAAACCCGCAGAAATCCCAGGTGTGGTCATATGGCCTTCGGTCAGATCGACCCTGCAGCATGTGGCCACCGGCTGTATACACACGGCCACACGCTGTGCGAGTATAATAACATATATCATTTGGTGGCCGCTGGCCTTAAAGTGCCAGGGCCACCCAGTCTTCCTCAGCCTGGCATTGTCTCTAGTAGCCCAAAATAAAATTGAGTCTTTAGGTGAAGTTGATACTTGGGTTTCATAAGATTTTGTGGCCTAAAAAGGTCTCTTCATTCCATCTGAAGGAGAGACCCCCAAGGTCCCGAAAGCTTATGTGATGTTACATCTTTTTCCATGTAGCCCCCATAACAGGTGCCAACTTCCAGTAAAGGCTGTTATGCAGCAAACAACCAGCAGGTGGCGCAGTTGGAATGTGAACATAGAATATTGGTTTGAGTTCAGAAGTGCCCTGTAACTGTTACTTACAGTAAGGTATTCACTAAAACCAATGGGAGAAGCTGCAGCCAATCGTTACCTGAATGAGGTAATCAATTGCTACTACTTCCATTGATTCCGATGTACTTAAGTAAGCCGTCTGCTTCCAGAAGAGGCAGCCATGCAGCGATCTGCATGCAGTAAAATGCTTTGGAGTCCATGCAACGTGTACTAAGATACAGAATTCTGCAAAAGCCAGTAGATTACGGCAGTGGTCAAGTCAGGACTGGTCATCTGACATGTCGGGCAAATACCCAGTGAGCCACTGGCCGACAGTGCTCCATACCCATCCGATCTGCCGCTGCGGCGATAGGGTATGCCCTCCTCACCTGTTGTCTCTGTAAGTCAATTTGTTATGTTACATACTACTTGTTATGTCCTGTCTACCCATTGTACAGCGCTACAGAATATGATGGCGCTATATAAAACAATAAATAATTAAAATAAATGAATCCCAGGTCGCACTATGTGTTTTCCTCCTCCAGCCTCACATTATGTCTGTCTGTTGCTATATTTCAATTAAAAACCTGCTTCTTGTGAATTTTAAACCATTAATACTTTGAAAGGTTTTTAAATGTAGTGCAAATAGAATATTTTCCTGAAATCTTGTATAAAGTTAGAACAGCTACATATTACTTTTCCCAAACAGTATTGATGGAGTGGGCATGAAGAAAATACTATTTTAACTCTTGTAGGCGTCAGAAAGACTTGAGTACTTGGCACTTACCAGGTCTGCATAATAAAACATATAAAAAAACTAGCATATATCTTAAAATAAAAAAATACCCAGTCTGTAGTGTGGCGTAATATAGGTGCACATATAGTTTTAATACTTTTTTATGTATATAGTTTGAAAAGTCTTAATATAATTAGATTTTGTTAAAGAAGTCTATTAAACCAGTAAGTGATACAATGTATCAAGTTAGAACATGTAGCATAGTGGTACATGCCAATAGAGGGTTAATTTCCTAAAGTAAGTGATACAATGTATGAAGTTAGAACATGTAGCATAGTGGTACATGCCAATAGAGGGTTAATTTCCTAAAGTAAGTGATACAATGTATGCAGTTAGAACATGTAGCACAGTGGTACATGCCAATAGAGGGTTAATTTCCTAAAGTAAGTGATACAATGTATCAAGTTAGAGCATACAGCATAGTGGTACATGCCAATAGAGGGTTAATTTCCTAAAGTAAGTGATACAATGTATGAAGTTAGAACATGTAGCATAGTGGTACATGCCAATAGAGGGTTAATGTCCTAAAGTAGGAAGGCAGGGTAAGCAGCTGTAACTCACTCAAGTCACACCTCTCATTAAGGAAATCATACTGACCTCAAGCATCCTTTCACAAAGGCTTCTGTCTTACATCTCTCAGAGGGTGCAGACCCTGCTGGCTTACAGATCCTGCTCTTTAAGGGTTTAATTTGTAGCCTCCAGTCTAAAATGTGCCTCCAACAAGCATGATCTGTAAAGATCCTCATTGCAGACCCCTGAATCTACCAAACTGAGAGCAGCTGATCAGATGCAAGAGCCAAAGTGTGGTGAGTAACAATGAGGACTTATGCCAGAGAGCAGTCTGGAGGAGCAAGCTACTAGTCCTTTGGTCCAGGCACCATGAGAAGTCCACCACCTTTTCCATCTCCAACTAATACAAGGCTGGCCATGCACAGGAGGGATCCAGTGTACCTGTGTCATGGATAGAACTTCTGGAGCAACTGAGCTCAAGAAAGACTAGAGGAACCATGGAGTGAAATGAGAGCAAGGCTCATGTTACTCCAAGTCAAACTTTCCAGGAGCTCACCGCAGGGAAGTGTGCAAGCTTTGCAGGACTCTTTGTTTTTCTGTGTTTCCGTGAGATTTGGGGGTTTTCTTTTTCCATGCATATCTCTCAGCTGCTTCTTAGGATTCTCACGTGTCCAGACTACCTGAGGGATTCTAAAGTTCTAATTAAAGCAGGTACCATTAGTAATCTCGGATGTCATGATTAACTCGTATAATGTAGTGGGTGCATGGAAGGGTAACCCAGCAGAGGTGGTTAGTTTCTTTGTTTACGCATTCAATGAGTTAATCTGAGGTTGATTTAATGTGTTTCTTTGTGAATGCCCTCTGTATCTGTTCTGGCTGGAGGTGTCATCTTCCCAAAGGACCCCTGTGGTGATTCATGGCCTTACAGATAAGGATCCTTAGTTATAGGAATTCCATTCCTATCTTAAGTGGGGGGGTTTCCATCACCTTTACCCCACCATAACTTATTGGCACATCAAAGATGGGACCCGATTCTTGGGGATGGTGTCATATAATGTCATGTCATGTGGTCAGAGGGGCGTTTGCTTGCAAGAGTCTGATTTAGGGACAATGCAGCGACCGAAAAGCAGAACTCCATGATATACTCTGATTGGAACAACATCGTAAGAAACCATCTGGACTTAAGGAGTTCCCACAGGCCTGCTTATTGGAGAAACTCGTGAGTGAGGGTCCTGTGTTTAAGTCCTTTTGCTTTTAAGAACTGTTTGCTGTTTTATTTTTATTTTGTATGTCTTGTTTTTTGTAATTCTGGCACTGTGTAATCTTTGTATTTTTGTTATTAAAATATTCATAATCTAAGTCTGTCTTTGGGCTCTAGTATCGATATCCACAAACCCGAAGAGAGGATAACACGTTACCGTATTGTTATTACGTTCTACAGGATATATATATATGTTGTTGGCCCGGGGTGGGTTGATATATATATACTGATAGATGTTCTAATTCGGATTTCTCACGAATCCGGTATCAAAATCGTGAGTGGTGGCAGACTACCTGGGGGGATACAGGCAGGATTTGGGGGTTAATTTGGTGTAACTTATGCCTTGTTAAGGGGTCTAGTTAGTAAATCCAGAGGCCTGGTGCTATTAACCCCTTCATGCCCACACCCTCCACACAGTCACGGCTTGGCAAGTAGTCCTGACTGTGACAAACTTGGCGGCAGCTAGGTGGGATATCTAGAGTTTTTTAGTGCTATTTATATTGCCCGGTTTGGTGATTTTAGTACTAGAAGAAATTACATGGGTTTTGTGTAATTTCCCAAAGACATTACTCAGTGCCTAATTACAGACATACAGTGCAAAACAGTTCGTTCCTCTCCTTTTTATTTTTCTCTACCATACTGCATTATGGAGGCATATCGACGACAGCCAAAAGAATCTCTGGAGCTGGTTTGTCAAGAAAGGAATATACAAATTTTTGGCAAAAGCAAAGAGCAGCTGATTTTGGATCTCCTGGAACATGATAAACTCTGTGCAGAGCAGGCCATCGGAGCAAATGTGATTTTGGAAGAGCCTGTGGATCAAGGATGTTTTCCTGATAAAGTTAACGCCTTGAGTGTAATGGACTCTGAGTTACAAGTGTTACTAAAGGATCTGGGGAGCGTGGATCCTCAGCTAAAGTTCAACCTGATTCTGCAGTACAAGGAGAGAGAGAGGGAGGCTGCGGAAAGAGAGAAAGAGAGGGAGGCTGCGGAAAGAGAGAAAGAGAGAGAGATGGAGGCTGCTGAGAGAGCTGCGGAGCGGGCAGCTGCTGAACGAGAAGCTGAGCGGAGGTATCAGCTGGAACTTCTACGGTTAAAGCAATACAGTCCGTCTCCCCAAAGCATTGTTAACGGGGATGGATATGCTAACCGACCTCGCCTGGAACACTTTCCAATGCTGGAAAAGGACACTGACTTGGATGTGTTTTTGAGAGGATTTGAGAAAGTGTGCCGGCAGTACCAGCTGCCCAAGGAAGAGTGGGGAAAGTATTTAACCCCACGTCTGAAGGGGAAAGCCCTGGATGTGTTTGCTTCCTTACCAATGGAAGTTGACCAGGACTATGAGGCCATAAAATCTGCCTTGTTAAAAAGTTTTAACCTCACCCCTGAATTCTACAGGAAAAAGTTTCGAGAAATGCAGCAAGCTACATCGGACAGTTGCACTGAATATGCGGGACAGCTTCGGACTGTTTTCCGGCAATGGGCTGGAGGCCTACAAGTTACTACATATGAGGCCCTGGAGGATCTGATGATTTTGGAGCAGTTCCTGAGCACACGAAGTCCGGAGGCCCGAGAGTGGATTCTGGACAGAAAACCTAAGACCACGGCAGAGGGGGCAGATCTGGCTAACGATTATGCCAACAACCGTACTCCAACAACCAAGCGGGTACAAGCATCACAAGGACCATCTACTTGGAAAGGAGCAGCCTACCAGCCACCAACTCCTAAGCCAGCCGGGAGATTATCACCAACACCTTTCCTAGCCAACAGAGCAGGGGCCGCATCGGGCCAGGGGGATACCCGCCGGTGTTATCGGTGTAACCAGTTTGGGCACTTGAGTGCCACCTGCCCTTCTAAGAGACCATCTCCACAGACAAATGGAAATGGAGGTACAGCTGGGGGAGCTGCACCTGTTTTATTTGTGGCTAGACCAAAGGAGGCACCAGGAGACAATTTGCAATGTGTAGCAGTTGAGGAACACCCAGCTGTCTTGTTTGTTTCCAGGGTTCAGGGGAATGAAGAGGAGAACCTACAAAGAGTGACTGTAGGTGACTGTGTGACTATGGGACTCAGGGATACGGGGGCTGCTTGCACTCTGGTGCGGCCTGAGATGGTAAGATTGGAGGATCTTATCCCTGGGAAGACCATGTCCATCCAAGGAATTGGCGGGGTGCGCCCTGCGGTGCCAGTGGCACGTGTGTACCTTGATTGGGGTGTGGGCAAGGGTTTGCGGGAGGTGGGTATATCCGAGGATATTCCTGTTAATGTTTTGCTGGGCAAGGATCTGGGTCGACTTGTTTGCCAGTATGCACCAGTTGAGGAAACCTGCAAACCTGGAGGGCTGGTAGAGAGCCCTGTCCAACCTAAGGTACTGTCTGAAACTTTGGGAGTAGTGGGTAGCTGGGAGGAAGCCCAGAAGGCAGAGGTATGCCTGTCTGAACCAGCACCCAGGATCCTGTCTCCTGAAGAGATGGAGGGGGATGTGCACCAAGGGACCACACCTAGAGAGCAAGCTCTAGGGGAACAGTGTGGTTTGACCTTTGGAGGGGCAGAGTTTCAGGAACAGGGAGTCTGTAGTGGCTCTTCTGGTTCAATGCCCCCTGATACGGAAAAGCATAGTGTTACTATGGGTGATCAGGTAGACAAGGGATTCGGGCATGCTGGGGATACTTCGGCCAAAGTGTCTTCAGAAGTTGTATGCCCAGAAGGTATTATCCCTGAAAAACTAAAGGGGACTGGGGATGTGTGCCCAACCGTGTCTACAGCACCTGAGTATTTAGGTTTGGGTGCAGGAGAAAGTATACATGATATAGGGGTGTCTGCGGATATTCATGTTACTGACTTTCCTCAAAGGGAAAACAAGAGATATATGGAATGTGATGTATCTGTGTGTCAACAGCCAAAACCCTCCTTTCATGCTCCAGAGGAAATGCTTCATTTAACTCTTAAAGTGCTGGAGGTTAAGAAGCAGGAAGGGGGTAGTTTCTCCACTGCGCCTAAGACCCCTAAAGCTGTAAAGTCTGGAGATAAGGAGGAGGGGGAGGAAAATTCACACCCTGTTATCCCTTTTGTGTGTTTACCGAGTGGGCAGTGTGAGGGGCAGAATATTTCCCCTGTAGCTGTAGTGGCATACCAGCAAGATGCTGGGGCAACAGCTACAGAGGATAATATAGTACGGGTTGATGAAAAGACAGCTGCATTGACCAGTCAGCAAGAAACCCTTAGCCCTGTGAGTGTAGGTGAAGCCAAGAACCTGGGATCCACACCGGATGCCCAGGACAATGGACACCCGTTTGCTGTCTTGCTTGGGAACGGGCAGCGTTTAGCTATCCTAAGCAGGGCAGAGAAACAAATGGATGAGGCCTTAACACATCTGAGTAACTTATCGCCAAAGGAAGAGGTTTATTCAAGGGTTGGCAGAGAGTGCTTAGCTATGGTGTGTGCTTTGCAGGAGTTACAGCCATGCTTGTATGGTTGTGACTTCACTGTTATAATCTATCACAACTCTTCTCTTCAGGTGGATAGATTAGATGGGAAGTTTAGCAAGTTGCACAGATGGAGTCCCGTGCTGACAGTTTGTCTTGTCAGGGGGAGACTAGGATTTAGGCAGACATAGTAGATCAGCGTGTGCTGACCTCCTCTGTCCACCATCTTAAAGGGGGAGGTGTCATGATTAACTCGTATAATGTAGTGGGTGCATGGAAGGGTAACCCAGCAGAGGTGGTTAGTTTCTTTGTTTACGCATTCAATGAGTTAATCTGAGGTTGATTTAATGTGTTTCTTTGTGAATGCCCTCTGTATCTGTTCTGGCTGGAGGTGTCATCTTCCCAAAGGACCCCTGTGGTGATTCATGGCCTTACAGATAAGGATCCTTAGTTATAGGAATTCCATTCCTATCTTAAGTGGGGGGGTTTCCATCACCTTTACCCCACCATAACTTATTGGCACATCAAAGATGGGACCCGATTCTTGGGGATGGTGTCATATAATGTCATGTCATGTGGTCAGAGGGGCGTTTGCTTGCAAGAGTCTGATTTAGGGACAATGCAGCGACCGAAAAGCAGAACTCCATGATATACTCTGATTGGAACAACATCGTAAGAAACCATCTGGACTTAAGGAGTTCCCACAGGCCTGCTTATTGGAGAAACTCGTGAGTGAGGGTCCTGTGTTTAAGTCCTTTTGCTTTTAAGAACTGTTTGCTGTTTTATTTTTATTTTGTATGTCTTGTTTTTTGTAATTCTGGCACTGTGTAATCTTTGTATTTTTGTTATTAAAATATTCATAATCTAAGTCTGTCTTTGGGCTCTAGTATCGATATCCACAAACCCGAAGAGAGGATAACACGTTACCGTATTGTTATTACGTTCTACAGGATATATATATATGTTGTTTGCCCGGGGTGGGTTGATATATATATACTGATAGATGTTCTAATTCGGATTTCTCACGAATCCGGTATCAAAATCGTGAGTGGTGGCAGACTACCTGGGGGGATACAGGCAGGATTTGGGGGTTAATTTGGTGTAACTTATGCCTTGTTAAGGGGTCTAGTTAGTAAATCCAGAGGCCTGGTGCTATTAACCCCTTCATGCCCACACCCTCCACACAGTCACGGCTTGGCAAGTAGTCCTGACCGTGACATCGGACATGGAGTGTCTCTTTAAAAGGAGAAGGATATTGAAAACCTGTATAAGTCTGTGCCTGCTTTGTGTCACCCTGGTAACCATACATAAACTTATACTGATGGAGGAAGGAGCTAAAAGCATCTTGATATTCAACTCAAGGATCAAGAATGAGTGGTTACAGCCTGAAAATAATTCCCTCAAAAAGGGAGTTGAAGGACCCAACCAGCAGAGCTCCAGAAAAGGTGGCCAGGTGCAGACTGTCACTGTTGTTACTAAGCTGTCACCTGCAAGGTGGGACATTAATGAAAGCAGGTGTCTAGAGAACAATGCCTTAAAGAGACAGTCTTGGTTCAGACATGTTGATGCAAAGTTCCACCAGTTCATCTTGCACAGACACTGCAGGTATTTTCCTCTGCTGCTAAACCACCCAGAGAAGTGCCAAGGAGACATCTACCTTCTCATTGTGGTGAAGTCCATCATTGAACAACATGACAGGCGAGAGGCTCTAAGAAAAACCTGGGCTAAGGAAAGGGAGATAGATGGGAAGAAAATAAGAACTGTGTTTCTCCTGGGGACCACATCTCCAGGCAAAGATCACAGAAACCTTCAAAGACTCATTGAGCAAGAAGATCAAATTTATGGGGACATCCTTCAGTGGGATTTCATGGACACCTTTTATAACCTGACTCTTAAAGAAGTCAACTTTCTGAAATGGTTTCACATCTATTGCCACAATGTTCAGTTTATATTTAAGGGAGATGATGATATTTTTGTGAACACTGGAAACATATTGGACTTCTTGGACTTTAAGAAAGAAGATCCTTTACTGCCAAACTTATTTGTAGGGGACATTATTTCTAGAGCAGCACCCATCAGGAACAAGCAGAGTAAATATTTCATCCCCAAAGAGTTGTATGATAAACCATACCCAATTTATGCTGGAGGAGGGGGGTTTCTGATGGCATCTTCTTTAGCCAAAAAGTTGTTTCCAGCTTCTGAGAAGATAGAGCTGTTTCCTATTGATGATGTATTTTTGGGTATGTGTCTGAAGTCTGTAGGAGTTCAGCCCAAGCTTCATCCCGGCTTCAGGACATTTGGAATCAGTAAAAAGAGGACCAGTGCCATGAATAAGGACCCTTGTTTCTATAAGAGCTTGCTAGTGGTCCACAAGTTGACTTCGGGCGAATTAATAAAGATGTGGAACGTTGTCCATGGGCAAAATATCAGCTGTGCCAAACATGTTCAATTTTGAAGAAAAAAAAAATCCAAGACAATGAAAAATTAAGAACTTTTGGGAGAACTTGGTAAAATAGCTTAAAGAACAAAAAGCATGATTTTTTTTTTCTATTTCCAGGCACATAATGAATGTTATAAAATGCTAAAGGTATAATTTATTTGAGTTCTTGTTCAAACAGTTTCAGCAAATGCTACATTATGACAAATTTACACATATTTATTTTTTTTAAGTAACTACAAAATTATGATTATTTTTTTGGTTTGTTTGTATGCTAATTATTACAATGAAGAAATTTATTCTCAACAAAAAGATTGAGTGTCTGAAATGTCAGTGGTTGAGGGTAAAATCATACAGTTTTTGACGGTTAATTTATGTGGAAAGTCCCTTTAATCAAGAAGACGATGAGGAACATTCCATCTCTGTGTGTTTCCAGGCCCAATGTATGTCTCCTCAAGAAATTATTCATTATCCTTTCTTTGCCTTTTTTCCAACCTGTGTATTCACAGAAAGCGGTTGGTTGTGGAATAATGTCGCAGTTTGGAAAGATGACTTAACCTTTAGTTGTGTATTAAAAAAAAAAAAATGCTGAAAATCCCAAAACTCTGTGTGCTCAAGTTTGTTTGCCTTAGAAACGCAAGAGGATAAGGATTTATTTTCTCCATTAGTGGGAATATTTGTGTTTTATTAGGATAGAAAACTGCCATTTGGAAACGTTCATTGGTGGAGAGTCTAGTAGGACCTGAAACTTGGTGGGCATGATTAAATCCCCATGTTTAGTTCCCTTGATTTGGATTTGTCTTTGGGAAGGAGATACATTCACTGGTATCCACCAGATTTTGTATTATATCTACATAAGACAGGCTCATTATTGTATATGTTCTATGAATACTTTATTATATGTAGGGTATACACTAAGAGGTGAATGACGGAAAGGTGTATTAAATTCTGTACCGTATTCCAACATAGGAAGTTTCTCTTTTCTGTGTTTGTACCTTTTTTTTAGGTGCATCTAAAAACCTGATGTTCTACTCTAACATCAGTGCAGCTATGACTAGGCCTCCCTCCATATGGTACGAAGCAGCAGGAGTTGGCACATAACCACGGAATTGGTGACACTACAGCAGGGTAGGGATTTTATATGATGTCATACTCCCTAAAGCATCAAGGATCAGGAAGCAGGTGTCTCCTCCACAGCCCATGCTGCTCCTTCGCTCCAGACCTCATGGGATTGTCGGCCAGGCCCTGCGTAGAAGGAATGTTGGGAGTGGGGGCACGAGATTTGTCCATAGAGCCTTCTCCACGTATTAAATGGCTTGTGTAGGGTGGCGATCACGGTAGGGACACGGGAAATCACGGTTGGTGGGATGTGGGCTCAGTTTCCATCTGTATGTATTTGGCTGGTGGCCTATTTGTGAAAATAGTGCTGTCTATAGGTGGACCTCCAGCTGGAGATACTTTAACTCCCAGATTTTATGGAACGTTTGGGTGTTGTAGTCTAATTGCTTTGGGCTTTTCTGAGTATGTAATTCAACGATGTAAATGTGTAGAAACCAACGGGACACTTCATGCTAAGTCACAACCAGAACAGAACGTTAAACAAAGGGTGAGGAAAAACGCACTAAAATGGATAAAATAAGTGAAATTTATTTCCTTTCACAGGAATGCAGATGTTTGTTTCAAATAGATGATTTAATAAATCCTTAAACTGAATCTAGGCCCCCGAACCATATGTACTTCTTTGCCCTACAGAAAACATCCGTTTTAACTTTAATTTTTTTAAAATTTATTTTTAGTTTGAAAAATCAGACAAAGCAGCCTTTTTTTTTAAATCTGGTTATACAAGTAAATCCCCCAAAAATGTCGACATGGGTGGAAATGGCTAAAATGCTGCATGTGTCGTTTCACCACAAACTGTTTCACCACAGAAACATATTTTTTTCCCGCTGAAGATATTCTAAGAAAAAGGTGATTTTTCTTTTTTTTTTTTTTAACCTTTTGTATCTAGCTGTAAGTATATGGTACATACTTCTGCATATAATGAAGAATAAGCAAACATCTAACAGATGCATTGCATTAAGTTACATTTTTATGTGGCAGAAACGTAGGTGAGTTTACAACAGGGCATTTCTAAGGACAAAGCCAGCCGTCCTTCCGCATGCCAAGACTTCTGCGCAATGTTATTTCCTCTTTTTCTAATAATCCATTTGGTGTTCCATCCAACAGCCGTGTGGCAGCCGAGTGCTAGGGTTGTTGGGTGACGAAGAATGAAAGATACAAGCGTTCTTTGTTCCTATTTCATGTTCCTCTCGCTGTTTTCTCTCCTCAGCTTTTGTTTTGCTGTTCCTCGTTTCTTTTTGGGGTAGTCCCATGGACCCCCCCCACACACATTTTTATCCTTCAGCATAATCTGCTAAAATGTATTTGCTTAATATATTAGAGAGTACAATTAATGTTATATCCAAGTGGAACAGCACCTATAAAAAATAAAACAAAACCAGCGAGTAGCAGTTTGTGGTCTTTTATAGGAAAGTCCCATGAAAAAAAAAACAAACTTTCTCCTTGATCATAAACCCCAGCTCTGTATTACTTGATTCTGTAATTACTCTGTACCGTAATAACCCCCCAGCGTTGTATATATTGTTGGTCAGCATTGACAAAAATATGGTTTTATATCATTTTCTGCCACTTTTATATCATTTTGTGAACTCACTTTTTCTGCAGACCTGGAGGTCGCAATTGTCAGTCATGTGATATTTTGGGTGACTTTCCCGGCTCAAACACCACACTGAGCTGATGCTTTATGCCAACGTTAATAAAGTCTGTTCTGGGTGATTAAGGAATGGCTCTGTCTTGTTCGCCATAGGCAGCTTGATAAGGAGTCGGGGTGTATGTCAAGTAGATCGGCTCAGATAACGGAGCAAGAACTCATACAAATATACGAAATTTAAATAAAAATTAGAAATAAAATAAACAATACAGTGAGCTCCATGATGTTCTTCTGACATCACTTACATAAATAAGATGTACGAGTGATCCCGAAAGGGATTTCTAACCATATTTCAATAACTTAATAAAAAAAAAAAACAAAAAAAAAAAACACTTGCGTCCCATTACCCTAGCACTACATCTAAAATGTATTTATGGTTTCAAACGACCGCTATTTTTCTGGAAGAAAAAAAGGTTGTATAATTTGTGTGGGTGCATCACGACATTTGGTCCCTGCCTTCTTCATTCACTCGTCGCTTAGCGTCTAAGCTGTTTATATAGTAATCCTTTGCCCGGAGCGAAGTCAGATTGGATGCTGCAGCTATGCACGGCTGTAAAACCGGACAAATATTTAAAGCCAATAAAAACGTTATACGGTTTTATGTGCCAAAAGCCACAGAAAGCTTGTTTTATTGGTTGCTAGAGATGTTGGATGTGCCAGAAGAATGGTGACATCCAACCCCTCTTAACGTTAGAAAGGTGGATGAACTATAACACAATAAGTAAGAATGAATGAGCGTTAAGTCATGTATTGCTATAGACTTGGCTTGATGGTGGGGGATGTCTGTTGACCTTTTGGCTCCCACTTCAGCAGTTCCCCTCTTTGCAGAAGATCCCAGGGAGGGAAGGAAGGTTACATATGCCTTTGGAAAGTGTGGCCCCAAAAGAAGACTGGATCTGCCATCCAACTCTCTGATCTCACCAACTGGCCCATTTATGTGCAGAGCCAGCACATGCCCCATTGGATACGTAAAAAGGCACCGTGCGGACACACATCGTCATCTTCCATCGCTCTCTACACCACATTGAGGAAGGCGGCTCAGGGGAACTGCCCTGGTGTGTCGGGCCTAGGGGCAGCACCCACATTAAATACGCCACTGGATGGTACGATGGTTGCTTAGAACTCAATAAAACCTAGCGCCATCCCCGCAAACAGAAAATTAAAGTGCTGCCGGATGTCGGCACAAACTGCGTAATACGGACAATTTTTAGACAATGGAAAAGAAAAATAAAGTAGACAACAATTTCAAAAATATGTGATTATTTAGTCATGGATTTACAATATACACACAATAAAATAAATATTTTTAAACAAAATCACAAATATTAAAAAGGAAGCCTTAAGCATGCATAAGTCCGATCATACGCTCTGTTCCCAGGCTCCTGCATTTAAGGACGGCTTCCCTGAACATGACTTGGTAACGCATGCCATATGTTTTTATTTATTTTTTATTCTATTTTGATAAGGTCTTACTCGATAGCTCATGGAATTTAATTCTAGAAACCTATGTTTTTTATTTTTTCAGTAAAAGTTTTGCTGTTATTGGGGGACGAATCTTTCATGAATCGAACCGCAATTCCTAGTATGTATTTTTTGTCTCATGTCCAACGGCCTCTCGGCATCTATGCTGGACCTTAATCAAAAGTTTTGTTTTTCTTAAATAACAGTCAAAAAGCTATTAAAGTAAAATGCTTAAATAAAATCTATATATTCTGTGTCTTTAGATCTCCCTTTTTGATATATGTCCTCTGCACAGAGGTTTGTGAAGGTGTCTTCGCTTAAAATATCTCCCGACAAAGGAAATGTCTTCAGTCCAAGTTCTCTATTAAAAATGACTATTAATCCGTAGATTATATATTGGGGTTTCCGACGTAAAAAATAATTCACAATCAGCAACGTGGATGATCTATACTCGTGGTCCACACACTAATGGATAAAATAGAACACCAAACACCGTTTAAGAAAAAAAATGTCACTAATCGACGGAGGAAGTCCGTCATCAGTGGGAATAATTGGTTATGATTAACTAGATAAGACCTCAAAGTGCATTTATGAACCTACCGACCCCTCTTAGTGTTTCTCATACCGAGGAGGGTCGAACCGATGTATGTTCTACTTAATTTCAAAGACCATCGGCTGTTTTCTATCCAATCATCTCTTCGGTTGCGCTCTTGTCATAGTTTTATTTAATCCGGCTCTCGGGGCTGGGATCTTGCTCCCGGCGACGGGCGCTCGTTGTTTGCCCAGCACGGGGCCGGGTTTAGTTACGGCGGATCCTCCGACTTTAACAGCCGCTGTAATTAAATAAAAATAAATTTCGTGTGAATTTTTTTTTTTTTACAGTAATAGAAAAACACATTACAACGCCAACTGGATCCATAATGCATTCACAGAATGTATTAAAGATCCCAAAAGGCCAAGTACATCTTTCCGTAACGGAAACAGACCCATTAACAGATTTCTTCCGCAGAAAGCATCACTCTCATTAGGGCAGAAACACCTCATACGGATGGACTGGTCTTTGAAGGCGATTTTAGGGGCTGGTTATATAACGGAGGAACCGCTTACCATGCGATGCCAGTTGAGTTCTTTGAAGGGCTTGCGTCCTGCGAGGGTTTGCCTTGCAGCCATCTTTTCCCATGAGATGAGATTTCCATGCCTACGATGAAACGGGAACAGCGGGTGAAGATCTGTACAGAGAGTCGCCCTTGTAGGGTGTATAGAGCAGTAATATTGGCCTTTACTTTTGATACTATATTTTAACATCGCTCACTCGACGACCGATATGTTTTGTCGGGGGCAGAGTAAAAAGAAGTTAAAATGAGAAATGTAAAATGAATTTTAATTTTAAAAATTGTTAACTGCATGTAAAAGGGCCGGTTTGGTGTCCCTGACTCCCCGACTAAAGAGAAATCCATATTAAAAGTACCATTAAAAAAAAAAAGCCCTACAGCTGCAGCTACCCTCTTCCTCTCTTTCATTACTTGCCACCGATTGGTTGCTAGAAGTGCTCCCAATAAAATCAACAGCATCGTTTTTAACGCATGTGGACGGGGGTCTGAATAGATCACAGAGCCAGTGCTGGCAATTTAACCCCTTAATGGGTTGTCCTAAAACCCATTAAAAATAATGCATTGTCACGAAGGGGTTAATGCATTAAAGGGCTCATGATTGCTGATTTCTCCTTTCCAATAACTGCAGTAACAACACATAACCCAAAGGTGTTTTAGGTTCCCCTTTATATTTGGTTATAAAGGAATATGATTTTTAACCAAATCCCATACCGACAACTTTTCCTCCCCGCGATCTGTATGTCTGTTCACTCGGAGGAAGGCTTTAGGAGGAATTGAAGGAGGAACGGGAATCGCATAAGCTTTGTATTTCATGTTGTAACATTTTGAAACGTAACCAGCGCCAACACCTCAATCGGGCACATTTATTCAATAGAATTCTGGCACTCGGAGGCATTTTGGGGCAAAGCGCGCATTAGATCGTTGTTGATACAAAACACAGCGAAATAACTGGGTGGACGAGAAGACGCTGTTTATACTTCCAAGCAGGCGAGGCCCTCTGCTAATGAAAACGGACAAGTAACAGGTTTGGAGTTTGGAAGAAACCGAACATTAAACCAGCTGCTTCGTGCCGTGACTGCAGACTATTAAAGGGGAAAACAGCACAAAAACCATCAAAAATATTAAACGTATGATTTTGTGCCGACTTGGTAAGTTCTCTAGTGTCTGTCCATGCGGGTCCCAATTTATATATGCTTCCAGTAAGCAGAGGTTCCAAATACTATTGGAAATAAAAAAAAAATGGTCTTATCGCCATAGCAGCCAATGGAATGTTTTTTTTTTTTTTCTCCTAACTGGACCATTTTTGTTTGTTGCTACGGTGTTAAGACCGCTTTATGGAACCTCCTCAAAGCAGCGCATGCGCCTCTTTCATTACCAAAAGAGGATCAGTCGGACGCATTGAACGGAGGATCCGGAAATCCTCGTCAAGAGTCTCGAGGAGCTGCTTTTATAATTAATGAAACTGAACGCAGTTTGAGATATAAGCAGGGGCATCATCCTCAAAATGTCTTGGCTCAATGATCGTTAAAATATCTAAGCTAAGAAGAGCCGTCGTCTGCGCCATCGCGTCCCAAGTGGACATTTCGTGTTCTCCCGTGGATCGGCGTTTCCACAGGAGGTTACGCTTTCTGCCCCAACGGACATGAAGAAGAAGAGCGTGGGCACAATTCACATGGGGGCATAAACCCTAGGACCGACCCTGGGTAATAGGTTTAAAACTTAAACGTTAAAGGGTAGTAAGAACATGGAGTGATCTTCCCATGCAAAGAGGGTGAGGGAGAGTTAAGGAGCTAAACCAAAAAAAATGCCAGGGACATCCGAAACTCCCCCAAAGTACAAGTAATTAGAAGGTTTAGATACACCGATCAGATAAGCGTATGGCTTCTTATCTGTAATCATAAACTCGGAATTATTTTTACGTTGGCAACAGGCCTGACGGGGAGCTTTAGTTTTCAAGACATCGTCAAAAAATGTGGAGCACTAAAATTTTTATTACAGCGCTATTCTATCTCCAAAGCCTGGTAAGACGGGCCGTGCGGACGATATTTGGGGAGCGGAGAAGGTAAAAGCGAAACGTCGCCAAGTAAACAATTAACTGAAAGTCTATATTTTCTTAGAAGGCTCGTGCCCCGCGTGTCAAGGACCGGCGTTGGCTTTAAACGCTCCATCGATCTCCAGAGTCGACGTTCTACCCGTATAATCGGTACAGGAGCTGGCACGCGGTAACCCCCCCCCCAAAAAAACACTTATTTTCATTAAACTTTAAGAAGAAATGACTGAAAACGAACCCGCTATCTCACTGCCAAAGACCATCTATTTAATCTTGGGCTAGAAAAAGGACTGAAATATCACACAACAAAGAAATGTCCTTCATACAGATTTCTTTTTTTACCCAAGCGAAGACATAAAACACGACCGCTACGCGGGAAGTCAAGCGGCGAGGGAAGGAATCGGAGCACAACATGGCTTTTATTTGAAATTATAACTGTGTCTTTTTACCACACAGCCGGCTCGGCGATATCGCTTACCGGACTTGAAATGATGAAAGAATGAACGCACCTCTATATGGTTTCTCGGGGGGAAACTTTGTAATTAGTCCCCGTTACGTTACACTGAATGGGTATGTTGTCGGGGGGGGGGGCAGACTCATAAAAGTCCCCTCAATGACCTGACTGGTTCCAGAACGTCCATTAATTTCCACGAGACAAAGGTACCCTAAGTTGGCGAACACCTGGGAAGGCCAAAGGATATCTATTCTCATTTCATGCCGGTGCCTAATCATCATCCCAGTGATTACAAAATAGCCGATGTGATGCAATGTTTGTTGAATGTTTTGTACATTAAACTTAGCACGGCGTTGGTACATAATAATTAACATAATCAGCATGTGTTTACATCATCGGGTCTTTGTTGATATTTGAGAGATAGATGCATGACCCTACGCGTTTTGCCGTACAAAGCCAGCTTTTTGTGACATTATTCGATCCGCTGGAATCGGTCATTTAACTCATCTGGACCTTTCAGTGCAGGGAGATGGACGGCATTGTAACGTTCGGGCTCGCTGACCCATCTTATAAATATTTCACCAATTTGTTACAGACACGTTACCTCTTCTCCTGGCATGAAGTTTTCATGGCATAACGGACAGCGATTGGCCACCTTGTCCCCCTTAGAAGCTGTAATCGAGTTAAACAAAAATATATATTAGTAATGATATAAAATGATCGCAGTTTTCTTATCTGCTCCTGTAGAAGAATCGGCAAAGAATGCATTGAAAACAATAAAAAACAAGAACAAATAAGACCAACCAGTGGCAAATCCTTCAGAAGAACATTTAAGTGTTTGGGTCAACAGACTCAAAATACCAAGCAGGTTAGCCCACCTGTGCTTGTGTGAAGGGACATACACACCTGTACTGTACCCAAAGCCCATTTTTAAAGGGAACACTTCATTACAGCTTAATAAAAATGTTATCATGGTCTAGTACAGACTCCATCTTGTTAATATAAAATCGTTATAAAATAACTCATTTATCCCAATAGATTGTCCCCCCCTAAAAGAAAAAAAATCTTACACAACAATAATGGAACCCACCAGCCCCGTTGGCGAAATAAATCTTGTAACAACTTAATATACGTTGAAAGGGAGCAGCTTTACTGAGCTTATATATATAAATGGGGCTTCCAACGGACCGTGGACCGCGGCCCAGTCATCTTCTTTAAGAGACACGCAGCTGGTGTAGACACTTTCGGTAAACGGACGCACCCAGACCTCAGTGAATTTAGTCACCAACAAAACTATAGGAATTTGGAATTCAGGCCATTAAGCCGAACAGACATTGGGAAACTCTTGGACAACGGAGTAAAGAGACACGCCTGTGTTTAGTGTACGAGAGGTGGAAGCGCTTCAGGGTGTGGGGGTCCTATTCTCCTGCCAGCTGTAGGCACGTTAGGAACAAACTTGGCTCCAACCCGTTGCTTTTCTTTTATGACCTTCGCCGTGGCCAAAGTGATTCATACGACAAGGCTTAGAACAGAAGAAAAGAATCAAGCGGAGCTGACAGTTCTACGAGCGAAGACAAAGGCCTGCACTGTTCTAATGTGTTAAGTGCTCCTTCCATCGGGCTTTATGAAGTCACGTAGAGTTTGAGGATCTGCAGACTTTAAGCGATGACATGAATGCGGGAAAAAAAATAAAGGAGTTGGAAGCTAGAAAACGGACTTACTTTAGAGACTTAGAGAAATATTATTATATATATTATTATATTAATATTAAATTATATAACAGAATGTTATAAAATAAAATGGCAAAGGGCTTCTCTGCAGTTATAGATATTGAGATCCCATCTCTCTCTTCTTTCCTCCAAGCCAAACATCTAGGAGAAGGGATAGAACTAGATGAGAACCTGAGGAAGGAGCCCAACTATTCTGTGATTTTATTGGAATAAGTTTCTCCAAGCTAAACGATCCCTTGTTCTTCCCTGATAAATTGTTTGAAGGATATAAATTACCATTTTAGTCGTCCTCTGAACTCTGACCAGTTCTGGAGACCTTCTATAGATGTGGTCTCCAGAACTGTACACAATCCTCTAGGTGAAGTCTGGCCAGAGATCTGTGAGGTGGCAGAACCTTTCCTCCTCTTCCCACTAGTAATGCCTCTTTATTTACAACCCAGCACCCTGCTTACTAAACCAGACACAAGATTACCTGTCCCCAATCACTCGGCCCTGGAAGAAACCTACAGAAAGTCCTTCCAACAAAATCACAGACTATTTGAGCTCCTTCTTCAGGTTCTCATCTAGTTCTATCCCTTCCCCTAGACCGAGGAACTCTCTACATTTCATTAAGGTTTGAATGTCTGGATGGTGGCCTACTTGGCAGGAATCGATAATGTTACACATGGTCAGGGCTCACCTAAGGGCCCAACCCCAAAGAGTCATTCAAGCCAGTGCTGATCAAGCATTATGGGGAGAATAGATGAACAGCAGTTGGAGATCTGCCCCGGCCTACAGTTATATTATCGACCCGGCAGAGATCGTAAACGTTAATGGGATATCGGCATCAGACAGTGGCGTTTCTCAACACCATAACCAAAAGGATCATAGCGACCGGATACAAAACACTCAGATTAGAATAGGCTGCGATCTTTCATACACGCTGAGTGTAACATTGCGGTCGCTTTAAAGTTACTAAGGGTGTGGGTGAAGTCTGCTAGTTACAGATAGATCGGATTCTTGAATCAGAACAGACTCAGCCTTTTTCTTTGGAGTTTTTATCTAATCAACGGTGACAGAATACGGTACTAATGTACGAAGGGGTTATCAACTTAGTCCAACGTGGGCTCGCACTGCAATCACACGGCTGCACCACATCACCCAAGAAAAAAAACAACCGCTAAGTTCATCTTTTTAGGGCATTTGTTCTATTAACTGAAAAATGATGATAAACGCCCATGACTATGTGTTTCCCATCAAAGTGTCCGCCATCTATCTGGATAGCTTCAAAAGCTCATGGCTACCCCAATGACCCTTTACTGAACCGCGTCGTAACGTTAATATGCTTACGGTTACAGGACTTGGCTTTTAGATGCTCTGTAAGCACTTCTTTGAAAACGGCTTCGGAGCAGCGCTGGCATTTGCCAAATAATTCTTTCTGATCGCATTCGGTTAAGAGGTGGTCCATCAGGCTCGCGATTTCAACAACCTGGAAGAAATTACACTATTACTGCAAAAATAACGGAAAAATGAAACTGCGATCAAAAAACTGCTGGTGCCCAAAGGTCATTCTGCACAATCCGCATTGATCTCAGATGTCAATTCAACCGAGCTCAAAATGTAAGAAATACTCAAACAATTTTAAAAAAAATGATGTTACTAAAGTGAACTTTCTTCTATAGATAAATCATGATTCACTGACATCTGTAAAAGCTTGAAAGAAGCAAAGCCATAGCGCGAGGTATCATAACTGGTTACTAGTGATTACGATTACTAGTTTCTTCAGTTACCTGTTTGCATTGCTCGCATCTTTTCAGCATGGGGCAATGTTTCCAGTAATGTAGATCCAAGCCTTCCTCGTTAAAGGATTCGTCTCTCTCCCCACAAAATATACATAAGCTACAAAAAAGATAATGTAAGATCGCTTAAACAATTACCATTTACGGAGGTCTGAAAGGATATGCAGCTGCTCATCATGCAATTACAAAAGGTAGGTTTAGCTGGCTGGCTACAGTAAAGATATCCATGAAGACCTCGACAACGGGGCAATCGTAACAAACGTAACAGTAACAGCTGGCAAACTTTGGAGGATATCTCAACATGTTCTGTAATGTATGCAATTCTGCTTCAAAGTTTTAAAAGATTGACCTATTGCTATGGCAACTGCTGGAATCTCCCTGCTGACTGGACCACTCCATTGGCTACAATGGCCACAAGACCTCTTTCCAATCCTTTGAACCAAAATTGCTCTATAGAAATAACCCCCATCGCGTAAGAAATCTGGTATAAAGGAACAAAGAGGTAAGGATGGGATCCATCAGCAAACATCTCAGGTTTTAGGAGCCTCCAAGCAGAACGTTCTTGGTGGAACGTATTTGCAGAAAGCTGGCTCAGTAGATGACACAGATGCATCGGTTTTTAACTTGAAGCAATATTTCTTTTGTGCGTCGTAGATAAATCCTGATCCAAGCGTCTACCTTTCTAATGTATTTTAGCATCTGCACCTTCTTCTCTGCTCATTGTGTCTGCTGCATGGACAGCTCAAGGCTATATCTCCTGCACGTAAAGCTAATTACCCCAGAGACATATACCCCTGTCAGCTTAATTACTTTAACAGAATATCGTATATAAAACTTTACTTACTTATCCAAGTAATTTGTCCCCGAAGAATGGCGGTCAGAGGCTTCTGTATTAGGAGACAAGGTTGCCTTTTTGCCACGTTCATCTTAAAAATAAAACATGAAAATAAACTATTAGGGACGTAACGTTTATTTCTAAAGCGCCGGCAGATTCCGCCGCGCGGCTTAAATATAACAAGCGACGTGGGCGTTGGGTTTGAAGGCTCTGCTTATCTGAAAAATAAAATGTATCTTTAAATAATTAAGGCTGTTTACTCACAGTCTACTTTGGTCAAAATCAACACCATTATTTGCCCGGTTTAGATCTGCTTCTCAGCTCTCTCATTATAAATAAAAAAAAAGGTATGTAAAAATTAACTAGGGTCTGAATGAAGCTTTCAGATGATACATAATAAGTAGACTTACCATTTTTGGTTTTATTCATATTGGCATCTTTTGTCTAAAAATAAATAAATAAATATGCAAATTAGGCAGACGTTAGAAGATCCAAAATGGAGAGATTAGGCTCCTCTCTCATAAGGAAGCTCCCGGGTATGACAGCGTATGACATATAACGCACGGAGGCCTCCGTATACAATGATGTCCTTACCTTCCCAGACAGCGCTTCTGCTTGCATCTCCTTCAGGGCTGCCAGCTGTTCTTGGAGGGCTCGGATCTCTTCTTTTTTTTGCCTTTCCGCCTCTTCTGCGAGTGCCTTTTTCTGGGCCTAGTAACGATATTTAGCGTTTTCTGTTTTTTACCCAATGTGTTTTTTTTTTTTTTACATTGGGAGAGTAAAAAGATTTTGGGTTCCGAGTAGGGTTTGTCTCTCATAAAACAGGAACAGCTGGGAGATCCGAAAGCTCCTAAAGCTACCGAACACGCCAATGTTGGATTCCATCGGTTAGATGGGCCATGATTTATTATTTTTAAACAATATACTGGTCATAGCGGGAGGGAAAGCAGTGGCAGCAGAGGCTACGCATGCTGAAAAGGGACGTTACCGGATTCAATCACACAAGCGTTACGCACCTTGAGTTCCGCATCTGTGGGTCTCCCATCAATTTTGGCGAAGCCATCGAAGAGAGTTTTGTATAAGATATTTCTCCGCGTGTTGGAGTCATCGGTCGGCATGTATCCCAGCACTTGGCTCCGATGCTGCTTGTATAGGTAGAGAATCATCCGGACGGCTTTATCCCGCACTTCTGACGTTGTGTATTCCAGGGCGCCTATTGCAAGCTGAGACATAAAAAGTTATTAATTATATTAATTATCTAGGAATGAAAAGCGAATGATGGAAAGCTTCTTTAAAAACATAGAGCAGATCAGACCCATTCCACCCATCTAGTCTGCCCATTTTTACCAAAGTACTCATCTTAGATTCAGGAGCCATATGCCTATCCCATGCATGTTTAAATCCCCTCACTGTATTAGCCCTTACCACTTATGCCAGACAGATGTTCCATGTATCTACCACCCTCTCTGAGAATTACGTTACATCCGAACCTCAGATTTTCCGCTTACCTTCATGACGTTGTCCACAGTAAATCCAGAATTTTCCACCCCCAACTCTGCGATCAACGTGTCCACCAACTCCATTTGACTCAAGGCCAGACGAGAAGGCAACGTTGCCTTCAGCGGTTGAACCAAATGAACCGTAATGATTTGCAGGGGTTTAACTTCTTTAAAAAGGGCCATTTCCTAGACCAAAAAAAACGGCATTAGTATAATGGTGACCATGATCACAATACATCTCCTGGATCATTGAGAACATAAAGCAATCAGTCTGATCAAACACAGCCGCTCCTTACAATAACGCTCAAAAAAGCCACTTTTTTGGATTGGTTTACTTGGCTTTTCTTCAAAACCTTCTGGAACCTTCAAAAGCTAATCCTCAGAAGACGTGAATTGGAGTTTTAGATGTCAGAAGCTATAACTTTCTGGCGCTTGATGCCGAGACCGCAGAAGAAAGCATTAGCTTAACATAGTTTTAGAAGTACTAATGTACTGGATGCCCCAGTGGAACCATTAAAGGGGCAGTTTACTCACCCCGACAGCACCAGTAAAGAAGAATACATATTATGGGGGGGGGGATACGGGGTATTGCATGAGAAACCATGCATATTTAAAGAGACCTCTCAGCTATCACATGCATTAAAGGGAATATGATGGTTGGAAAGTCATTCAATTAAATGCAATGAAGCCACGGATCGGTTTTGATCTATACATTTCACTATTGATGATTACATCGCAGCAAATCCCTGGCAATTCAATGCTTACCTGGTCTGGAGAGCAAAGGGTTAAAAGAACGAAATGCCGCTAGGGCCTGTTTTGATATTAAAAACGGGACTAAAGAAAACGTACGTTAAAAAGATTTCATTAAGGCTTTTGGCTTTTTTTTTTACGTCTGGCTAAGTGCAGCATGTCATGTCTAACTCACACAAAAGTGTTTCTGTAATGCTTTTCACGATTTCCGTTTGAGTGTACGATTACGAACGCCTTGTGCCGGAGCCAAGAGCCGCCTATGAAATAATCACGGACCGCCGGGAAACAAACGAAAAAGGGGGGGGGCTCAAGGTTTCACAAAGGAGCTCTTTAACTCTTTAGACGCGTCTCTGTCAGACCCCATTTTCGTCTGTTAAAGGGCTGCGTGGACTCGGAGTTTAGCTGATCGGTCCCCAGACGGCAACGAGTGCGCGACCACAAAGCGTTACTGTTCCAGTATAGCTTATCCGGCCGCGTATCGCAGAGCCGGGTCCGTTTGGGTAGCCGCTGTGAACACCTATTTGGTAGAGAACAAGGCGTGTATTGTTCATACTAAAAGCTGGAAGAATTTGCTTTTTAATGTTATATTTACATCACGGTATTTATGTTGGTGTACCGTGAGCACTAGGTTCTGTGTTTATTTAACATGGGATGCAAGTTCACTAACGCAGCAAACACAACCCCACATTGATTTAACGCTAACGTGTTTTGGGCTCGGTGGATGGGATACGGAATTTCACAGAAAAATCACTTTGGAGTGACCGAGTTTCAGCAGATCTGTTCCAAGTCCCACCAACTCCCGGGGATACCATGAAAAACCTAGCAGAGGGTAGTAGAAAAGTGAAACAGCCTTCCATCAGAACTAGAAGAGGTTAATACAGCGAGGGGATTTAAACACGCATGGGATAGGCATATGGCTCCTGAATCTAAGACGAAACATCGTACCTGGATGAAGTTGGAGGCGATTAACCTGTACCGCGTGGCAGAGTCTCCGGTGCGGGACAGCAGGTCTGGAAGGGTTTTCTCCACGCAGTGAGTGGTTTCGGATTTGCCCAGCTTGTGTTTCGGGATGTAATGAGTGATTATCATCTTCAAAAGCCTTAATGAAGCTTGGAAAACCTAATTAAAAGAAGACGCAACAACGATTAATCCCTTATGCCGTGACAGCGAAGTGCAACGCCACCAATACATGCCAGAGGGAGAAATAAAATACGGAGCTGTCTCCATCAAACAAACCCCTTCATTTTATTGATTCAGTAAAAGTTATTATCTGTAATGCCACAACAGTATGGGGACAATATACATCACCGCTCAAAAGTTTGGGGGTCAATTAATTGTTCTCATGGAAAACAAGGGACATTTCTAGCTGAAACATAATTGTGAAAGGGTTTCTAATCATCAATGAGCCTTTTAAACTTAAATCAGCGAACACAACGTGCCATTGGAACACAGGAGTGATGGGAGTGATAAAGGGCCATTGGAACACAGGAGTGATGGGAGTGATAAAGGGCCTCTGTACGGCTATGAAGAGATTCCATTAAAACTTAGCCGTTCCCAGCTACAATAGTCATTTCCAACATTAACCCCGTCTGCGCTGCATTTCTGATCCAATTTGTGTTATTTTAATGGACAAAAATGTGCTTTTCTCATTAACAAGGACATTTCTAAGTGACCCCAAACTCCTGAACAGTAGTGAACATAACCTCCCTTCAACAAGCCCCCCAATAAATATGAATAAATTAAAATAAAAAGACTTATATCTTTAGTTTATTTATTGTTTGTTGGAATTACTGCCATAATAATAACGAAGAGGAAGAGTTCATTAAAGAATAAAATGTATTGATGTATGATTGAGGAGGAAATAAGAGCGGCCTTCCATGTGAATTTTTGTACGGCGTGTAATTATTTATCGTAAAAGCAGAACCCGGCTTAAGTGTACCCTGCTGCGTGTGCGTACGCCAGGCTCCCGTGCCAGGCATGGCGACGCGCGTCTAACGTCCTCGCTGTGATATCACCCGGGGGGATCGTCAGAGAACTTTCACACGTCCAAGAGGCTAAAGCAACATTAACTGAACGCGTCAAGAGAAACGCCGATTCAGACAGATCCGTCGATGGATCAATGTTTATGATGGAAACTTTGAATGGTGAATTATAAAAAATAAAAAAGAAGTTTTGCGGTAAGCGTAGTCGAGCTTAAAGGGACGCCTCGCCGTTCACGTCTGCCTTGGAGCGCTTTCTTCCCGTAAGCAGCTGTGGCCAATTAAGATATCATCTTCGTTAAACCAACGCCGGGCTTTTTTTTTTCTTCGCGGGATGATGTATTTTCCACTAGCGAGTACATTACGCTGCCCCCGTCTATACATTCATTGTTCCTGGCCTCCGCGCAGGACTCCTTTCCAGAAACACAGAGGAAATTACAAGGGCCGTGGAATCTTAGAGCCCTTTGTGTTTGTGGGTACGCCGACCCTCCGCAGAGACGCGAGACGCGTTACGAGGGACCCGTCGAGCGGAGCTTCCAAAAGGCTGCGCACAATGCCCGGTTTGAGAATTTATTGTTTTAATTAGTCACTCGGACTCATTAAAGTCACTTTGGCAGCAGCGCTCTGGAAAGTAGAACCAGGATGTTGTCCAACTGGTTTCACATCAGCGAGGGATATCCAGATATTCCAAGCCAGCTTTATTTATCGCTAACTGGTCCAAAAAACAATTGGCAGCAAAAAAAAATAAAAAATGCCAGCGTAGAGAAAAATCCTGGTAAGTTAACCCGGTGTATACAACGATACATAGCAACAGAGAATCTGTCGGCAGATCGGCCCCATTCGGCCCCCGTTTCTCCTGCTGTAAAGACTCAAACCTTAATCAGTCGTTGGTCTCGTCTTGGATTCAGGAGACATATCCCATGCGTTTTTAAATCCCCTCACTGTATTACCCTCTACCACATCTGCTGGGGATTGTTCCACTTATCTACCACCTTCTCAGTAAAATACAATTTCCTTACATCACATCTAAACCTCTCACCATCTAGCTTCTTGTTCTCCTATGAAATAAACTTCTCTCCTGTACTTTGTAAAATCTGTTTATGTATTTAAATGGCTTCTATCACGTCTTGTCTCTTTCCTCCAAGCCGTACATGCCGAGATCTCTTCGTCTTTCCTGAAAACCTTCTTGGGTTTATTTAACCCTTTGACATATTTGAATGTACCTATCATGTCTCCCCTCGCTCTTCACAGAGTACTTTAATATGCTGGGCAGTATATTGGGCAGTATTTAAAAAATAAATAAATAAAATAATAAAAATAAGTATATAAAGGTGCCGAATAGCATTATGTAGCCTTTACCCCAAGGCAGAAACTTCCATGGCCCATGGGAAACGCACCTGGGCATTCTGCCAACTTCCAGACGCATTTTAGGCTTTTCTACCCTTAGTCACGTGTGTCGACACAAGAGGTCATCACATGCGGGTCTAGAAGATGGGAATAAATATCTCAAACGGCCCTATAGCATGAAACTTAAGGTACTCAGACTGAGAGGAGAGGGCTGGACAGGGGCTTATTCCAGGACAAAACGGTAAAATAATGCTTCCCAAAACCTCTAAGACTTCAGATTACATTAGGATCGTTTTCCTTAGAATAACAGACTACATGATTGCACCAGGCATTAATAATAAACATACAAATAAAATATATATATGCCATAAAAGTATATAAAAATAGGCCGCGCTCACCGAGGTCACTTTGTCTTTGATGGCGCGACGGACAAGGAATATCGCAGCGCGGAGCATGGTTTTCAGGTCGTCCTTTGATGTCTCGCTGGGTATGTCCGACAGTTTCTTGTACACCGCGAGTAAAGCGTCTTCTCTGTAGGACCAAGTCTTGGAATAAGCTCCAGCGACCTAAGAAGAAGAAATCTCAGGATTAACGCACTCGGCGCGCTTCACGGAAGAACATGAAACCATCTTCTCGGAATAGGATTTTCACCTTTGCAGATAATAACGCAAGACTTTTTATTTTGATCCGTTAATAGAATCCGCGCAGGAAAGTTAATGAAGGACTTGAGAGAAAGAATAAAGAATACAATTGTAAGTTAGATGCAGGGGCATCAAGGAGCCCATGTGTCGTCGCAATCACAACCACATGATGATGGGTCTATTCCTGCATCATGGGAATTGTAGTGCATCATGAACATCTGCTGCACAGAGAGACACCTGTCAGAATTAACCCTTGAGACCACCGTCGTGGAGGCATCTCCTGCAGGTCTGATTGCAGAACTACAGCTAAATGTTGGGAAATGCATAGCTGCCCTAAGAAGAATAAGACGCAAACTTCTGCCCTTTGTGTTGACAGCAGTAGGCATCACAATGAATAAGCTGCCATAAAAAGCTCTCACATTTAATCACGCATGCCTCTGTGCTCATAAGAGGGTGTTTTTTTAGGCCCTATACGTAGTTAGTGCATTTCCAAACCTGTCCATAATAACCCCACTACTGTGCTCCTATCACGCAGGACTCCACCGGCACTTACTAGAGCTTCGCCAAACACTTCGATGGCAAAGGAGGCCTCTCTCAGAGCTTTCTCGGTTAACGGCTCTGGTTCCCCGGTGATTTTGGTCCTTGGGGTATCTGCAGCCGTCTCCTCGATGGACTCGGGTTCAAGATAAGTAAATGCCTCGTCTTTGCTTTTCCTCTGGGCTGGAAGCGGCCGCTCATCGTAGGGCAACGCGTCAATCTAAACAGCGGCACGTGGAGACCAAAGACAAATAGTTACTAAAACCTTCATACGTTACGCTACATAATCTTACAAAAATGTTAACATCTCCGCAAACATATGTTTAAACTCAGTTTCCCTCGTGTTCTCGTTCAACTCCCGTTGGCTCCCTCCTGACCTAGTTTAACCTGTGTCCATTTGTTCAAGTAAAATCACAAGAAATGCAAACATGAATAATTAAGGGATATAACTACAAAGTATAACGTTCCTAAGAGAATTTTCTATATTTGATTAAATAAAAAAAAATATGATCAGTGGACATGGTCTTCTCTGCTTCAATAACATTTTTAGTTCTAAAACATTTTGCTGTACTTAGGTATTACTAATATTATATATATATATATATATATATATATATATATACACACACACATATATATACACACACACACACACTTACATTTATGTTTGGGGTGGCTGCCACCGCAGATGGAGCTGGAGCTGGAGGAGGAGGAGGAGAAGGAGAACGTGGCTGTTGTACTGGCTTCGGTGAAGACATCTTTGGAGGCTTCTCTGTCGCGATTTGCCGCTCTCTCTTAGCTCTCCTCTCTATGGTTTTGTCCTGGTCTGGCGGGGGCGAAGTTGCGGTTTTCCGCAGCTGTGGGCTGGTTGGACTCTCCAGTGGATCGAGAGACAACTCTGGGCCCCGACGTATCTAGTAGGAAAGGAGAAACTAAGCCTGAGAACTGGAGGAAGACGGCAAAGAAACCGTTACAACTATATAAATATGTTATAGTATCCCGAGTGACAAGTCATCACAAGATGCATGGGACCATCAGAACGTCCCCAGATCCCACCAATGCACAACGACACCGACGAATATTTAGACTGAATATCAAGTTGTGCTTCCTGGGGTCACTTAAATGTATTAATATTTAGTTACCATTTGGCAAAATTGTTTCAATAAAGTAATAATCTTTATACTTCCTGACCCAAAAGGGTGTATGTGGTTTTACCTCATCCTTCCTTTATCTTAGTGATCTGAAAGAGGCTAGACAAGGCTTTTAACGTCACTTAAAGTGTCTTAATTGCTTTTTTTTTGCAAAACGATAGAAAAATATACATTTTTGAGATCAAAACAAGTAGAGAGCGAGACTCCCCACCCCGACTCTTTGCTCGTGGCTTTAGACCAAAGAGAGTGTTACATTTTCTATTTTCTTTCCGTCCTGAACTCTTTTAACGTGAATCTAATCAATTATTAAGCTCCGGAAACATTTTTCATTTCTATTTCAAAACATATGGGGTTTACTGCCAGAGATGCAAACACACATACAAATGGATGACAATGCCTGAAATAACATGAAATACAGAGGAGACATTGGCTGAAAATGGCTGATTGTTCATTGGCATACAGAGGCCTTTTATCACTCCCATCACTCCTGTGTTCCAATGACCCTTTATCACTCCCATCACTCCTGTGTTCCAATGACCCTTTATCACTCCCATCACTCCTGTGTTCCAATGGCCCTTTATCACTCCCATCACTCCTGTGTTCCAATGGCACTTTGTGTTCGCTAAACCAAGTTTAAAAGGCTAATTGATCGTTAAAAAACCCTTTTCCAATTATGTTACAGCTAGTGAGTGCCCCCACAATCCTCTCTGTTTGTGCAGCCCACCTAGCAGCCATATTTTATTATACTATATATACATATATTTTCGTATACAATAAATCGCACAGCACAGATTTTTATCTTGTTGCAGGGAACCCAGTAAATTTTCTTTTATATCTCAAGTAACATCAACAATGGAATATTTTTTCTTCCATGTACTCGTGCTTTAAAACAATGCTGCTGCTTACAATCAGGTATAGGTTACGTTGTGAATAAACACGGGCCATGAATAATTGACCTTATACGACTGCTAGTCTGCCTAGTCTTTCTGCCTGTGGAATCCGCAGAGATTTTATCCGCGCTCATCGTTCGGCCCTTGTCACCAGAAAGTTATTAACGAGCTAAATGAAATCGCCGATTTTCGTTACGAGAAATCTGATCTCTGGGGCAGCGGGTGATAATTCCCAAGGAATGTCCTGTCAAAAGGAATGAAACAGCGCGCTGCCTGTTCCAAAACACTAAATCCACCACAACAGGCTTTAAAAAAAAAATAAAAGAGACAATGGTTTTATTACGGGAGCTGAATGCAACTTTATAATTCTAGCTTAAAGATTCCTTTCCACCAAACTTAGACGTGATACTTTTTTTTATAGATGAACACACACACACACATATATATATATATATATATATATATATATATATATATATATATATATAAGCGTATTGTTTTATATAGCGCCATCAAATTCCGTAGCGCTGTACAATGGGTATATAAAATATATATATATTTTATATACCCATTGTACAGCGCTACGGAATTTGATGGTGGTCAGAACATGGCACAGCACCTACAGAAGAATATATCGACACATGGATTAGTAAGAGATACGTTGTTGTGGAATGACGTATGGATCCATACCAGCGCAGTATCCAGAAGATCGTGCAGCTCTAACTGTTGATACACTTTCTGCCGGTACTCCTCCATTTGTTGCTTTTTTCGCTTTGCCAAGTCATAGTCCTCTTTCTCCACGGCGCAGCGCTTTTCAACTTCGTAACGGCCAAGACGTTCACCAACCTGAAAAAAAACAAAACACGTGTATTAATCGGTAGGACACGTTGGAGAAACTGTCGTTGTGGTTAAGTTGGGTAATGGTTCTGGTACCCAGTGGAAACATTTATTCCTGCTATGAAAACCACAAATCCTATTTGGTCCTTGTTCTCAAGACATGGCACAACAGCCTTTCACATGCTCTTAACACTTTCTGGTGATCCATCACTATACATATATTCTATTGCTTTAGGGTGCCTCGCCCCGGATGGTGCAATTAAATAGGTCACGCTAGCCGGCAATAAGCATATGTAAGACTGATGAGAATCATGGGAGTTGTAATGCCAAAGCAGCTGATGCCTGCTGGCTACCCCCTGCCATGTGCGGAATACCTTTTGCAGATCAGCAATAGCTTGCTTGAGCTTCTTGGCATAGTCGTAGCGTTCATGGCGGACAGCCTCCTGTTTCTTTTCATCCAATTTGCGAATTATTTGTGCCACTTCTGGATCCTGATACATATCAAAAGCCAAGTCATCCAGCGGGGATATCGAATCTGGTTTTCTGCAGATAAAAAAAGAAATTAATAAAATAAAAAAATAAAAAGTAGAGATGCAAAAATAGGTGATAACATGTAATAAATATCACAACAATCACATAGGAAAAAAATAAAACACCACTTTGCACGACACCGTTATTACAGTTTATCCTTTTGATACAGTAATAATAATCATGATGTACACAATTCAGCCTCATTTATAACCAATCACCTATATTTAAGCATTCTCTAGCAGAGAATCTCTTCTCTATGTCACAAAATAAATCATTTAGCGTAAAAGGTAAATAAATTGTTTCCTTTCTAAACTTTGTAACCGAAGGGTTTTGACAGCGCATGTGCTCCCCCCAGTGGCCATCTGCCAAACTGACACAATGCGGGGAATGATTCTAATTCTATTCATATTCTTTATCTTTATACGATTTCAATAGTTACATGGTAACCCAGGTTTCTAAAAAGAAAGTGGACAGTGACACCAAACATATAAATTAATTACTACAGTCCCCCGACTTTTTTTCCTACCAAATTTCACGTGTATTGCTTTGTTTGGGATTGTATGATGGATAAGGAGGACGGCTTAAGGAGGAATACGGGTAAGAACTAGTGAGTATTACTGTATGTATTAAAGTTACTGTCCCAAATAGCCAGTCATTGGCAGAAAAATGAAGGCAGGCAGTACCAAGTAGTCTATTCCAACTTTACAGAAATGAAAAGACACTACAAAAGGCTTAATGTGAGGTTTTAAATGAAATTTAATACGGACCTATTTTGTTGTTCTTACCCAATATATGAAGAATCCATAGCAGGCTCCTCTGAGCTGTTTCCCAGATACTGGTCGATAAGCTTATCTCTTGTCGGCTTTGGAACACAAAGTTACACAGATTTAAAATTATTTACAAAAGGGACATACTAAGAAAGATAGAACCGGCAGACAGATCAGATAAGACCTATTCAGCCCATCTAGTCTGTAAAGACCCAGACCTTAAATCAGTCCTTGGTCCCATCAAAGATCCAGGACTTCCGTCTTGTACTTTGTTAAATCCATTTATGCATTTAAAATATTTCAATTACATCTCATCTCCCTCTCCTCTTCCCTTTTCTCTGGAATAGGAGAAGAAGCAGGTGTTGAGTGCATCTTATTTATGGTGTAAATAGACTCTTACCGCATTATTCTCCTCGTCGAAGTCCACAGGATCGCCAATAATATTTATAGCAATCAGCGCAACCTTGCATAAAAACAAAGGGACACGGGGTAAATCACACTATAACTCTCCATTCTGTACTGTGCTAAGCAGGTCTACACTATAGACTCCTCTTCAGATTACTTCCGCAACACAGAGGAGCCTCGGTGCACCCTGGGGACACAACGCTGAAGAGGAGAAAGTAGACAGGGAAGCCGAGTCGGGGAAGCAGAGACTGACTAGTTGCTGAAGAAGGTAGGGAGAGAGTGAGAGAGACTGAGAAAAGAACAAACAATGACTGAAAGGCTCCCCTGTTTTCGGACATTCCTTAACTAGGACATTATTAGTGTACCCGGTTCCTTGGCATTGTGTGTATAGGTCAGCCTCGTAACACGTACCTGATTATACAGATTATATCGGTTCGCATAGTTTTTGTGAAAAATCAGCTTCAGGTATTGGCCAACTGCATCGACATACACGGACTTCAGCTCCCGCGCCTTGTAGCTTGTTTTTTCGTTATCAGATAGTGACACATAACTAAAAGAAAAAATACAGATTTTATTTCTAAGTCCATGGCGGTCATATACAGTAAAAGCAGTAGGGTGCCTTAGGATAACATACAAACAGTAGGGTGCCTTAGGGTAACATACAAACAGTAGGGTAAAAATTACGACTTATGAGGATCGCACTAAGAACAGCCACCTAGTGACTAGCCGAGGTTCCTTATGTCATTTATACATTTGGAGATAACTCCCAAATACCAATGTTTAAGCATCACATGCTCCTGTAACGTAAGCCAGGGTAACATTACGCACGCACCCTAATCTTCGGAACCTTTCAGACTGATACGGGGTGAAATACTCAGGCAGGCTTTCCGAGACGTAAAACTCTATTTTGGAGGATATCATGTATTGGTGAGCAAGCAGCTGCAGCTTCCGAATGCGGCATCTTTCCACCATCTGAAGGACGATTTCTTGAGGGTATTGGCAAAACCTACCGGGGGGTAAACGGCAGAAGAGATACGTCAATGACGTAAACCGTCAGCAATAGATTAGATCTCCTTCGCTGCTGAGACGGAGATGCTAGGACTAGTAATAGATCACGTCACGGGATTAATCTAGAAGCCATAGAGAAGAGAAAGACTCCTTACGAACATCTGGCTCGGTGGAGAATCACACTAAATACATATAAATGTTTTTATTTTTTACGTAGACAAGAAAAAACATTAGGATGAAAGCGGAAAGGTTTTTACGGTACCTTGGTGATCGCCACCCAGTAACTGTTGGCGCATGTACCATTAACTCTTTGGCACTGAAGCCATCTTCATGCCCAGAGGAGCTCACTACTACAAATCCAATCTTGTGAGGCATTTTCAAGCTCTGGAGGGATAAAGACGACGTCCGAAATTCCTTTTAGGCGTAAGGAGATAATGGAGTCGCTGCCATATGCTCCTGCAGACTGCAAACCGGATCTACGAGACACAAATCCTGTTCATTCAAGGAAACGGTCCGTTAGAATCTGCGAGGGTTAAAGGATTTCACAAGATGAATGTAATGCTTTAATGAAACAATATGTGAAAAAAAGGGGAAGTCCCACCAGGTTTTATGAATCACGGTGTAACTGTATTTCCAGCTATAGTTTTCACATAGTACGACATTTGTTGCCATTTGTGTATTTGCTACATGTACGCTACATTCTAGCTTTGTTATTCCAGCCCAATCTCCTAGGAAATCGCACCAAGTCCTTATCATCCCGCCTTACGGTAAAAAAAATATAACACTCTGATTATATATACCGTATATATATACGGTAGCTTTTATTCAATAGTCACTGCAAGACGTGTGTAGCGCAAGAATTGTTTTAAAACCTTAAGACAAAGCAATTTTTGTACTACATTTTTTTTTAATTAAACAAAAAACTTGGTGGGATTTCCCCGTTAAGGTTTCCTAAATTTGAGGATTGAGGACTTAATACAACCCCCATCATCCATAGCCAAACCATCATTCATCATCATAATGTATCCTCCAATGCCCCAGCTAGACAACAACTCACATCATACGATGCACCTCAGCTGTCACTGGGGCTCAATAATAAATTAAAATTCTAATCTCACTGCAGCTTAGAGCAGCAACTAAAACCCAAAAGCTATGGTTACACCACAACTCAGATCATCCCCAGCCAAATACTACTTTACAGCTCATAATGCCCCCGCCAGCAGGTAGTAACAATATTTACCAGCTTCCCCCATAGGCAGGTTAGATAATACCCCCTAATCACAACTCCCAATAATCACAGGCACCAACAGGGGGCAGCATGTGTTACATTCCTACACATTACAGCTAATCAATGGGCATACATGGACTACAACTCTCATCAACCACAGCTGACGGAACCTGCAGCCCCTTAATATCAGGTTGGTTTGCAACTCCCAGCATCCTCTGCCAAAAGAGGAAGGCGATTCCCATCATTGCCACCCCTGCCTAACATAACCCAACGGTGAATGGGCAGCCACTCTAATCACAGCAGTGGAAGCAGGACTACAACTCCCATCAACCCCATACAGGTGCATCCCACACACCCAGCCACAGGCCTGAATTACCGGTCTCCCAATCTGTTCTGCTCACTGAGCATCCTATCTCTCCATAATGCCACAGAACATACTGGAAGCTTTTCAGACCCCCCCCCATGCCCTACGACTTACCCCAGGCCTGGGTACCCCTGACCCTAGGTACCCGGATTCCTAAAAACAGTGGGCGGGCAGACAGGCAGGAAGTCTTCGGTACCAGTAGCTGGCAGTAATGCCCCTGAGGCACCAGCCTCCTGACACCTTATATTGAGGGCATTTTACCGCCAGTTACTTAATTGTACCCCCTTATCACAGGGTATTAAGACAATCCCGTATTGTCAGGCGGCCACGGTAAATTCTCTGCGCACCGGTAACATCCACAGACCTCGGCCACAATCTCCGTCACTACCACCACCTCTCCTCCATCTCCATAACCACCGTTTGACAACAACCCCAGCGGCGCGCATGCGTCTGCCGCTCACCGGGGAGGACTCTGGGATTTGCAGTCCTGCCTTCCGCTGTGGCTTCCCGAATGGAGCTTGCACGCATGCGCCACATTCCGCACGAACCCGGAAGAGCTGCTGTGCGCATGCGTACAGGTTTCATTGACTATTGTGTCGCCCTATCGAAGGGTAGCTACGCGCTTCTTAATGGGCAATAAAAATACAGTAATGGAGGGGCAGATGAAGATTTTTAAAATAAGAGTTCTAAACAGCGGAGACAAATATGGCATTGCCTGCAGGAACCTCAATGAGCTAAAGCAGAAAGGATGCAAAAGGTTCCAGGTTAATGTCATTTACATATAGGGGTGTTGTTGTCACTGTGTGTATGTGACAGTCAGTGGGTGGGGGGTGAGTTGGTGTGACAAAAGTACAGCTATATGGGAAAAGACTTTACATGGAAACAATTTGACCCATACATCATGCTGGCCAGTTTACAAGTATTTTATTGCTTTACTGTTAGCTAATGGAGCTACAAACATTACAAAAACACAAATGTAATTCTATTAAATCAATTTAATGATAGAAAAGGCCTTAAAGGAGTCCCGTCTGAATTCAAACCTTCCGTGTAAGACAATTTAAGGATCGTGCGTAACCCGCGTGAGTATTGTATTCTAAAAGCTTTGTTAACGCAATAAGTAATGCCGTTGTGCCTGTTCTTTAGCTGCCCGTCTCTACAGCTCGTGTTGTCTTGTATGAAGATGGAACGGAGCTGAGCGATGAATATTTAAAACAAATTCCAGATAATACCGAACTTGTGTTACTGACCGCCGGGCAGTCGTGGCAGGGATGTGAGTAACGGACTTATTACTGTTCCTATAAAATGTTCAAAAATGCAACAAAAAAAGAAACAACTTCTTTATGCTATAATCTAAGCACCTTTCCCTTTTTTCCACCCCAAATAAAAGACATCTCCGATATTGACCGGTTTCTGAATGCATTTTACAAAAGGCAGTCGGATGTTGTGGAAGCAGCCCAGAAATTGCTGTCGGATGGAAATGCTCCCAAAATACAAAAAATGCTTGTAGACTTTATTCAAAATTTGAATGAAAATATCTTGGCAGAAAGTCGAGACGAGGACAGAGCGTGGTTTGAAGGTTAGTAAAAAATTATGTATAATCGGCAGTTATTAATCGTTTTCTGTTTGTACCATATTTAATAATGTTATGGAAGACAGAATACACAAAATATACATTACTGCTGAACAGTTTGGGGTCACTTAATTGCAAAAGGGTTTTCATCAATTAGCCTTTAAACTTAAAATTGTATCAGCGAACACAAAGCTCCATTGGGACACAGGAGTGATAAAGGGCCCCTGGAACCTAGGAGTGATGGGAGTGATAAAGGGCCATTGGAACACAGGAGTGATGGGAGTGATAAAGGGCCCCTGGAACCTAGGAGTGATGGGAGTGATAAAGGGCCATTGGAACACAGGAGTGATGGGAGTGATAAAGGGCCCCTGGAACACAGGAGTGATGGGAGTGATAAAGGGCCATTGGAACACAGGAGTGATGGGAGTGATAAAGGGCCATTGGAACACAGGAGTGATGGGACTGATAAAGGGCCACTGGAACACAGGAGTGATGGGAGTGATTAAAGGCCTTGTTACGCCTATGAAGAGATTCCATTAAAAATCAGGCGTTTCCAGCTTCAATAGTCATTTCCAACATTAACCCCGTCTGCGCTGGATTTCTGATCCATTTCATGTTATTTTAATGGACAAAATGTGCTTTTCTTTCAAAAACCAAGGACATTTCTAAGTGACCCCAAACTTTTGAACATGAAGGCATTAACGAGACTGTTTAGTGTCTCTGACTGCCCTACTAAAGAAAAATGCATAAAGTGTGTTTTTTTATTTTAGGTTTAGAACCTCGATTCAAAAATAAATCCAGCTACATGAGGTACAGCTGCGAGAGCCGAATACGGAGTTACATGAAAGAGGTAAATGGGTAACCTCGCCCGCGTTAACCCCCGAGAAGAGAAATCACCCTAGTAATCCGTAACACAAATTACATTGTATCCGTTGATTTTATGGCTTAATGTAAAGCTGGTGTATTTAGGATGTACGCATAACTTTCATAGAGGAATACAGCGTTTGGTAGCGCTGCCGTCATTTAAATTGACTTCTATCAGTTTCTTTGGCAGCAGCCTGTCAGCGTCTACTTCCGCGTCACATGACAATTAAGCATTCCCCGAAAGTTACGAACGAGAGAAAACTGTGTGTGGCTAAAGAATTATTTCTACGAAGGGTTAACGTAATGATGTGGGTTTAAAAGTGAGTAGGTGGAACGGCAGCTTCAACCCAATACTAGATAATGAAAGTTACTAAGCACTTAACACCTAAGAAGGAAAGTGAGACTCCGGGGACATGAGACATATCAGAAAATAATGGTTTCCAAGATTGAATAAAGGAATAAAAGTTAATAGACGATGAATTAATCTGTTAAAACAGCAAATAGCTTGTTACCCCCCCCCAGGTCAAAGAAAACCCTAAAACGGAGGCTTGGTACCCCCCCCAAGCCAGCACATTATTAAATGGCCTTTAATCCTCACGTTTAACCCTTTATTCAATGTATTCCTGACATAATTACAAAAAAGCAGTCCCCCATAGGGCAAAAACACACTGCAATTTTTTTTCCCCTTGAAACTACACATTTTTTATAAAAGGATTCCGTATATTTGTCTCGACAGCTGGTAGAACAAGAGATTTCAAACCGGTGTAAAGAGACGTAGGGGGGCTTCCTTTGAAGTTGTCATCTTTTTCTCTAGGTGCAGAACCACACGGCTGCTGTAGATCCGACGGCGAGGGACGAGTACAAGAGAATCGTCGAGACCATGAGCAGCGAGCTGAAAGCTGTGAAATACAACGGCCGTTACTTTGATCGAACGGAACAGAAGGCTAATCGTCTTTGTACTTCGGAAGGATGGTTCTCCTGCCAAGTAAGACACGTCTTCAATTTACAACGCGGCTAATGAAATGTCAGCAAATACAGATTTCTGCCGGAGGCAAAAAAAAAAAAAAATATATAAAAAATTCCAGACATCTGGGAAATAAGAAAAAAAAATAAGCGTTTGTACGTAAAGAAATTAAGAATTTCGATTAAGAAAGCATAAAATGTTACGGCAACACCAAGATTTCTTGCGCTGTTGAGAGCCGTAGCTTGGAATTGGGATTGTGCAGAATTAATTCCTACCCCAAGAAAATAGAATTCTCGTTTGCTAACGCTTATTTACTATAATATGACTTGATGAAGGTCATACAAAGCCACAGGATTGGCCAATTTTATTCTGAAGTGTAAGTTTGTATCATTATTTCATAAATGTCAGGTTTTAAAGGAAAAATGGGATACGATTTTGAGTGCAGTAATGTCCCCGCCCTTTTGCGTAAGCACTCCGTGAGCCCAGTCCAAGTTGTTTGACGGCAGAAATAGAAGCCTGTAGTCCAAAGATGATCGTAGGTCACGCTTTTTGGCGATGTGGGCCGTTTCAATAACATATGGGACATGAAGAGACTAAATATGTTTTGGAAATTGTTTCCTTCTAGGGTTCATTTGACGTCGATGCTTGCGTCTCTAAGCACTCCATTAATCCGTACAGTAACAAGGAGAGCAGAATTCTCTTCAGTACGTGGAATCTGGACCACAGGTGAGCGATTTCTCCGAAGAAATTGAGTTTAGGAGGTTTGTAGAAATTGACTATAGCCACATGAACGGGGGTCCTCGTCCTTGCGCTGTTCATATCATTGTTATTGTATAGTTTTGTTTTTTTTTTTTATTCCTCATTGTTTTAGCATTACAGAATCTACCGGCACTCCATAAATATAATGTAGCAAATAAAATAATATAATAATAATAAAGCTAAAAACACCATACTGGGCATTTCTAAGAGTAGATAGACCCAATGCTTCCTTTCTGGGTAAAAACTAACCTGTAGTCTTCTAGCTTATAACGAACCGACTTCCACCGACCGAGGATTTGGGGATCGTAGTTAAAAAGTAATATTTACTTTTGTTTGATGCTTTCTAGGATCGAGAAGAAGCGGACAATCTTGCCGTGTCTGGTTAAAGCGGTGAAGGAAGGCGACGGCAGCGAAATAAACTGGCCGTATTTTTTCGACCTGCTGTTTACGGCGGAGAACCTGAAGCTCGTTCACATAGCCTGCCACAAAAAACATTCCCATAATCTGACTTGTGACTCCTCCATGATCTACAAGACGAGGAAAAAAGCACGGAAAACTTAAAGAAGAACGAACGCTGGTTTTATCCTCCCCGTGAGATATTGTCCTATTCCCACGGTGCAGCACGCGGTTCCACCGGAACAATATCGATCTTAAAGTTGGCTCCAGCCGTTTTTAGCAGGTCCCTCAATCTTTCTCTACCTCTCGGAGCCACGTGGATGAGAGATCTTACTGTAAAAAGATCTGCAGACCCATCAAGACCGGATAAAGGAACCATTCAAAGTCCTTTTTTTATATATTTATTATCCATTTAATTTTGCTTTAGGATATCGGTGTACTAATCAAATCGTTCCTACCCTATCCAAAATATTATGTTTTTATATTGATTTAAAAGAATCAAGCCTTTTATATTGATTTTATATGGATTTTTTTGTGCTGTACAGATGGTATGGAGTGAAAAAAATTAAAGTCCGTTTACCGTATTGACTTCACATATAGGTACTTGGCAAATAACACCTCAAGATACCGGCCGCCTGCCCCACTATAGAAGAATGCGTGTTAAAGTACTCTGTGAGCATTGAAGGCAAAAAAAAATGGCAGATAAGCAAATGCATTTTGACATTTTTATTCCTGGTGTATTCCAGAGTTATTTAAGATAGAGTCCCATCTATGCATCATATAACACGAGGCACTTATAATGTTCCCCTTACTCCACCATGGTGGAGGATACCACATAAGAGGTTAATCTGATAATAAATTTACTTGGACTGAAATAAACAGGCCAGAAATGAAAGAGGAAATATTTACGTAGCCGGCGGGTACCGCACACATGGCTTGCTTTATATGCAAAGATAAAAACGCTTACAATATATACAATATACATCAAAAAGCACGGGAAGTCGCGCATGCCTTGGATTAACATATTAACACAGTTTGGCGGTTTTTAAAACGAGCATAAAATAAGATTTCCGCGAGGCTCTGGGCACAATGGGCACTTGGCTTTAGCTCCTCCTACTTCCTGTTTATTTTAAAAAAAGTTCATGTTTAGAAAGTTAAGCAGCCAATCACAGAGAGGGAGACGGGAAACAGAAGCAGGTTTAGAGGGCCAAACAACTGGTAGCTTCAAGTCTTAGCGTTAATATCTTAAAGGTGCTGTTCCAGTGAAAACATTAATTGCGCTATTTAACTTAGTCTTTCCACCTGAGGTCTAATCATATAAACAAAAAAATTATTCCAGTTTCTATGGCAACAACCTATGAAGTGTCTGCTTTTGCGGCACTCCCTGAAAAATGACTAATAAGGCAACGATTAAGTAATTATTAAGATATTCCGGGAAGCGTTTCGGTTACAACCATGTAAAATCGGGCCGAGTAGGTGGAACAGCACCTTTAAGAAGTATCGGGTGTTAGCGCTAATACTACGTATAATACATATACTACATATTCTTACGGTCTAGTTCTTTAAAACAGAAGGTCGGCTGTAATTTTCATGCCACTTTTCAATGAAGTATCAGTGGTGACAGTTAAGTTACTTTGTGCTACAAAACCAAGTTTATTATAAAATATACATTATACTTTTTTAGTCTCCTTATAAAAAGACTACTTACGGGTGATGATCTACGAGCCGTACTATTACCAGGGTTCCTTACCTTTGGTAGGTATACCTTCAGCGCGTGCTTTCACAATCTCATGGTTCTTTTATAAGACACTTGTGATATTTATAAACAATGCTAAAAATATTTGGTTGGGACCAAAAAAAAAAAGTATAAATCATATCTTCATCGATTTACATTTTAAAGGTCCTACATTATTAATTATATCTGTAAACAATATAGCTTTGGGAAGGCTGGGGGGTCCAGTGGTTCTTCGGGGTCCAGCAGAGAGGACACACAGTATCCTTAGGCATAGTTACTTGGACGGAGCCCAGGTAGGGGTTTAATATTAAATGAATAAAGTCAATGTCCGTGGTTTTATTATAGGTAAGGCGGCGTAAGCACTTTGGTGTGTATCCGATAGCCTTGGATATCCTTGGATAGCAGGTACATTCATCTCCATTGGTAAGTCTGCGAGGGATCATCTGTCGGAGGAGACAAATACAAAAAAAATAATAAATGTTCAGATCTACAAACACTAAGCTGCTAAAAAAAGACCATCTTGAAAAATTTAAGCAATTCATTCATTTCTTTTGGTCCAGAATTTTATAAAAGTATGAGATTTGGAGACAATAAATTACACTCAACCATATTACACCCAAGATATAAAGGGGATATTGTGCCAACGTTAGCAAAATAGAGGCGTTTTATTGGAGGGACATCACAATATATTTAAATATAACATGTATATGTATATAAAATATCTTTATTGGATCCCATCACGTCAGTGAAACACGGCTGTTTCATATGCTATGTCTCCAATCTAAGTTATGTTGTCCATTTTGATGCCGGACTGGTGGTTAACCAAATAAAGGGTTAAACACCCAAAATCAGACTATACCCCTATTCTGGGCATCCTTGGCACTGTTTCTATGCCCCATATATAATCAAAGGCGCCGTCACATCTTCCTTTTTCCCCTCGCAAACTCAGCAGCTTCGTAACCCACCGGACATCTGCCCCCCGATATCAGTCTGGGAAGCAGAGCTGGGTATCTAGCACTGGCGCGCATGCACAGGAGCCCAGAGGGACCACTGGCTACTCTACGGAAGGACACAGGGTTCAAACCAGAGGGGTTCCGTAACTGGGGCCGGTTAGGACGAGGAGGTTGAGTGCTTGCTGTGAAAAATAACGCGTATTTTCAGCATATATTACTTTGATTTAATGGAAGGTTTACATAGGGGGGCCGTTCCTCTTCGCCGGAATTATTTATGAATACAAATGACTTTATGATGGTGTTCTAGATTACAGCGTTACGCGCCGCCGGGCAGAGATAACCGTGCCGGATATTCCATCTCCCACCGGCAGCACATTACCGCTCAATGTAGGGAAGAAACCGACGTGAGGTTTCCAGGCTGACCTTGACAGAGCTAATGCGGTAATAAGAGGAATAACGTCGCCGCTACGGTCCGCCGTGCGTCTGCAGCTCGACTAAAGCGGTGAACAGCATCACGCGGCGGGATTTAAAACGCGATTCTTGGATGCTGTGAAGGCATCTGCCTCTTACTTAAATATCAGCTCCATTGACATTATCATTCTGTTCTTCGTCATCCTCATCCTCGTCCTCGTCTTCTTCCTTTGCTCGAAAATGAAGATTTCTTAACTCTCTTCTGCTCATGGATGCATGGAAGGGGGTAACGGGTGGCAAGTCCTATAGGGTAATCACAGGCAAGGGTTAAATTCCGCTAAAACTGCTTTTATACAGGGCTAGCCGGGCTCCTCCTGCAGCAGACCTTCGCTCAACCGGCCCTTCATAATGAAGTCACGTCGGTGGGTTGAAAGCAGCTCTCCATTTAGTGAATAGGAACCGTCACAGACTTTACTAAGATGGCCCATAAGCGAAAACGAGTAAAACTCACCTGCATTAAATCCGCGTTTTCGAAGATTCGCCCCAGCGGCATGGGCTGGTTACTGTCCTCATCGACGAACGAGCCGCTGTCCACAGACACAGAGTTCCTCTCTCTCCTGGAGACCGCCGACTGGGCCAGATCATCAAACCCCAAACCGTCGGCGCTGTCGTCCGTCACGCCGAGCCTCGCGGAATCGTCGGCGCTGGGAAGCGGGATGCCGGCCGCGCGGACGCTTATCTCCGTCTTCGGACACTTCCTTCCCCCGGCGTCCGCTCGGGTCGCGGTTTTGCCCGAATTAACGCGGCCGCGGCCGGACGGAGCGCTGCTTTTGGCAGAAGCGGGATCGTCCCCTTTACAAAGAAGTCCGGGCGCTTCGGGGCTGGGATTTTCGTCGCATTTGGCTTTTTTGGAAGGCTGTTTTTCAGTAGTTTTTTCGGAGGCCTTTAAAGAAATCAGAAACGATGTTTGAGAAACGTATATTTAATGGGGCGATCTAATGTCCCCGACCCCCCCTACTATAGAAGAATATGTATCAACAGCACTGTGCGAGTACATTAACCCTCTGTGAGTACTTTAACCCTTTCCATTTAGTACCCTACGTACCATACATTTTTACCATATGTGGGTCTAATAATATATATATATATAGCTTTCATTTGAAACCATAGAAACGTGCAAAGTTTAATAATTGCGAGTGATAGTACGTAAAAGACTTAAAATAAACAGCTTTTCGGAAAGTTTCCTTTATGCATTAGGTGAGCTGAGCTCACTGTTTTATTTTATTTTTATTGATATTTCATTAAAAAAAACAAAAACAGAACAACGCTTTTTTATCTTTTTTTTCTACTTTCTCCCTTTGTGGGAAGAGGCAGAAACATTGTCGGTCGCTCTCTTCCCGCTGATCTCCCCTGCACTGATCACACTGTGATCAGCAAGCAGGGCTCCTTATCGTTGCATGTGTGATCAGCCAGCAGGGGAGCCAAAGGAGATCCCCCGCAGCATTAGAGGGGCGCTCACAGATTGTAGCCTCACGGCGTTCTTTTTATTTATTTATTTTTAAACATATGAGTTTTTGCTCTTTACCACACGCGTGTCCTTTGTAGACTTGCACGTCTCGGCTTCGCGGTCCGACGCGGTCTGAGGCGCTGAGAACTTCCTATTCTTCTGCCGCGTCGAGCATCGCCCTGCATCTGTTAACTTAAACAATATGACAGAGTGATTTCTGCATCTCTAGAGCGCAATGAACCAAGAGTTCTAGAGCAACATGATTTTTACTTTACTGAGAGGGTAGTAGATTGGTGGAGCATCCTGCCAGCAGACATGGTAGATAATACAGCGAGGGGATTTAAACATGCATGGGATAGACATACGGCTCCTGAATCTAAGACGAGACCAACGACTGATTAAGGTTTGAGCCTTTACAGCAGGAGAAACGGGCGACTAGACAGGGGGTCGAATGGGGCCGAACTGCCGGCTAATTCTAACCTGTGTTAGGAAAGCATCATGGGAGTTGTAGTCCTACAAAAGCACGAGAGCTTTGTTTTGCTGCCTCCTGTTCTAGAACGTCAGGAGCAGCGATAAGCGCTTTGTTTATCGGAACAGATCCACGGATCTGATTTCAGGCTCCGGGCCGTTCTGGTTACTTTCTCTTTGGCTCTGGGATTAGCGTTTATTGCAGATTTCACAGCCAAAGAATCCGCACCGGAGTTATCTTTTAGGGCAATTAATAGCTGGGCAGGGAGGAAGCACGAGATTCCTTCACAGGTCCCTATTTATCGGGTTATACAGCGCCATCGAATTCTGCAGCGCTGTACAACAGTTACACAGGGCAAAAGGATTCGCACTTACAAAAAGGCGAGGAGGACCGTTCTCAAGCTTACAATCCAGAACACAATAAATGACGGGAAGATGAGTCTGGACCTTAGTGGTCTCCTGTTCATTCTATCTGAAGAAGAGACCCGAGAGGTCTTAAAAGTGAATATTCTTCTCTGATAACCTAACAAAAAGGTTCCTTTGGCTAAACGCGCCACCAAACGATAAATGCCAGATAACCACGACGCCTAAAACCGAGCTGCAATCCTGCCCCAATACCCCGAATCGCATCACGCATCACCACCCCATGCCCCGTCCATTGCGCCAACAATATATTGGGCACTTAATCATTTTAAATGCCCCGCCGGAGATCTGCAGCACAAACTCGGGGTACCCTGATTAGGGTTTTCCCAGAGACCCCCCTATATATCATACCTACCCGTGACCTATCACCTTAGGACTGGATACCCCACATCACACAGGCAAAAAAAAAAAAAAGACCCCATAAGTTTAGCCCCCCCCATAACCCTGTAACCCGAGGGACTGGCTTCACTTCTAATGGAAACAGCATTAACCCTTTAATGCTATAACGATCCGAACACAAAGGGTTAAGTGTATAATGGCCAGCAGTAGCTCCGGCACGGAAAGGGTTAACCCCCGGTACCGCACTCCCCCCCTCCCTTCCGCCCCCTCCCCGCACCTTTCTCTTCTTCATATGGAAAGGCTCAGGCTGCTTTCGCCGTTCCGACTGTCAGCCACCGGCTCCTAAAACTTTCCGCACCGCGGCGCCACCCAAAACTTTCCTACCGCGACGTCACTTACTCACATACACACACACACTCGGAAAGGCGAGCCGGCTTGCGTCTGACGTCACGCGACAGCGTGGGGCGGATACCGCTTGCGGCCATCTTTGATGTGGGCACGGAAACAGAGTCTTCAAAAGTGGAGGGAATGTAACCTGTGAATGCTTATATGCTTAAAGGGACACCGCAGACATCATATGCACCTTAATACATATGACAGCTGAGGGGTTCCTTTAAATGTACAGCTGAGGGGTTCCTTTAAATGTACATGGTGTCCCCCGGGGATGCCATATGCATTTGCCCCAACCCCCAGATATTTCCCCACGTCAACATGCATATGAAATATTTGCAGCCAATCAGCTCCAGCGCTGGCTCGGCGACCGTTGCTGGCGGGAGTCTGTTGAGACCCCTGTGTGCATGTGCGGACAGCGTTCACGTTGAAGCTCTTTCCCGTCACTGATTGGCTGCTTCAACCAGTCGGGACATGAAAGCGGTGGGAAGCTGCAGCTCTGTAGCTGCAGCATCTCCCTGTATCAACTACCAATTTTCTTGCTTTTTTCCTAATTTGAACAATTCATATGAAAGTGTTTACAACGTACGCATTGTTTGTATACGAGGCCCTTTAAGAACCAATATTTTATTAACGACACACTAGTACCTAAGATAGTTTAGCATGAATTTCTTCGCAGTAATAGTGATTTTCCCTTACCTTTTCTTCATAATATATGAGTTGTTTTCATTTAATAACAAATAAACACACTGAATAAATTTAACCGGATAATACATTTAATGAATAAAAAGAAAGTTAGTGTACAGTGTTACAGTGAGTGGGAGTGGGAGTGTCAGTGTATAGAGTTACACTGTGTTGCGTGTGGATGTACAGTGTTAGAGTGAGTGTGAGTGTGTGTGTGGGAAGTCAGCATATAGTGTTAGTGTCCCCGTAGTTACCTATGGAGAAAAATACACGCTTTAGTGTAACCTTAAAATAATAAAGTATTTCTTAAATCCGTCCCCCCCAGTGCATTCTGGGTAATACAGAAACCAAATGTTTTTAGCAGCTGAAATTTGATTATACAGATTGTGTTTAAAATAATTAACACCTTTTCCGAGTAGAAGCTATAGCACATCTGTCGTCAGCTAGAATATAGCTTCCCAATTATAAACAACGTGTGAAGGGTTTTCGAAAATAGATTGGATGGAAAATTACAGTGTCTAATGTCATTTTTTTTTTTTTAGAAACATACAATAACTCAACTTAAATTTAAAAAAAAATAGAAAAAATAGAATTAAAAATTAAATTAAATATTAAAATAATAGAATATGTTGATAAAGGATCTTTTGGTTATTCCCCAGTTCCTCTATGTAATGCTGGACTGGGGTGATACAGCTCTGGGGCTGCAGTTGCCCCTAAAGATGCATTATTTATTGACTTATTTATTTGAACAGGATGAAGAAGGCATATCTCCTCTCCTCTAGAGCAACCTGCAGCCATGGAAAGTTTAGATGTTTGACTTTGGAAAAAAAAGTAAAGACGCGGAGATAAAGTTAATGGACCGACGTGGGGAGGGATCGCGGCATCTGTCTGGAAGATTTAAAGCCCCCGTCTTTGAGTGAGAATATACCAGCCCCGGCGCGGGATCGTTATAATCTGTCACCGAAAGGCATGTTATTAACGTGACGGCATTCACGCCACGAAGAATTAGTCACTTTCCTGGCGAGTGAGCAGCCGCTCTGTAGTACCCGCTTCACCATGCTTTATCTGGATAAACACCTTATCGATATCCGTGCGAGGGATCGAGGGCGCGAGATATGCCGCTCCGTCGCTTCGCTCTTTCCAATTTCAGATTTTTTTAGTTTAATCGCATTATTTTAGGATAGAACTGGGGCTGAAGGTTCTTTTTTGATTGCCGAAGCGATTTGATGAGGTTTTGGTTGTTTAAAGGAACAGTTTAAATGCCTAAAATGTGTTTTATTTCATTATCTTAATATATATGTATGTCCCGACCCAACCTCTTCATGCTCTGCGGAGGGTCTCTCCATGAAAGCCTCTGCAGAGCTCCTTGGCTCTTTTTTGCTTGGCACAATATGGCATCATATGCACTAGTGTCCTCCGCATTATTGTCGGTCCTCCTTGAAAATAGGTGTAGAAATTCTTTAGACCAATGCATTTGCCTGAATGCTAGAAATAAATCATCTGTCCTCCTCACGTTCATGATCTGCGGGCCCCTGACCTTTCCACATCACCCTCGCTTTCTGTCTCCGTTCCTCCTCAACTCCCCTAAGAGATTGTAGGATAATTAAAGATATTTTAATGAAGTCACCTGTATTCAAGCAGAGGTTTCAGCTGTGGTATAGAGTATATGTATTAAAGACACCAATTGGGATGATCAGATATCATTCAATGACAGTAGAATGCGAAGACTGTGTGACCCCGAGACGCTTCCATTCCTTCTGAGATCCTGACATTGGGATAAAACCCCTAAAACTCAACGAACCCCAAACAGTCCCTAGGCACATGCCCTAGTCAGTCAGGGGTACATGGGTGTGTAATTTAAAGAGCCGGGATGACTCCATAAAGCGTCAACAGAATGGTGACATCTACTTATCAGCGACAATGTGTCTTCTGTCTTCAGTAGACAAGTGCGATCTGGATTTAGATAATATCTGCCTTTTTTCACCCCATTCCTCCTTTGACCAAAATCAACAGACAAGCCCTCGCCGAAAAACCATATAAATATATCACATATATTGTTTTTAATCCAGCGAAATACAAACCCTTATCAATTCCCGTCACATTTATCGCTATCGTAATCAGGAAAAGCATTGTCTTCAAATAAATCACCAAGATCCGGTTCATCACCGCATTAATCAGGAAAGGCATTGTCTCTCAACAATTTGCGAAAGAAGCCAGTTCTTCTGTACATGCGCACCGCGCGGAGAGCTCTTACATGTCACTTAATGTAAGATGCTTTAAAATTTACGGATCGGATCCTAATGGCCTTCAGGAAGATGGGGCTATTTCCATCTTCCCATCAATCTACGTTGGCGGGAGAGGAATAGAAAGGAGCGGAATGTTTCTTAGAGGGCGCTTTTGTATCCTGATTAGAGAAAACATTCTATAGTTTTTTTGGTTTTTTTTATAGCATTTTTTCATATTCTTATGTTTTATCCATGTTGGGTCTAAGTGAAGATCAGATCTGATCATCCTAAGCATTGGTAGATGGATATTTACAGAACGCCAGATAGAACGCTAAATCCGAAGAACGAAACAGAAATGAATTTCCACCGGTGGCTGATGGTGGTTCCCAGATGCAATATGGATACAATATCATTTGTATCATCAGAGGGGAACATTAACGCTCAGCTGTTTGTCTTTAAGAATATCGCTGAAGGAATGATGGCCCAGAATGCAATAAAACCGGTTATGGAATTGTGAAAGATCTACTGGCTTGATATAGGATTAATGGCATAATACTGTCAGCCACGACAGAAGAAAGGGACCGGGCAGCCATTCGTTAAGACGACTTGACATTGTAGCCGAGCCGCGCAGGATATGGGGACGTGTAGAGATGTAGCAAGGGAGTGAGATTGCGATGTTGTTTCATAGATCATCGATAAGACACATTTGACCTGTCTTATGATGTTTTGTTCAGTTCTGCGGAATAAATCCCTCGGAAGAATATAAATAAACTTCAAGGCATCTCCGAGACGGGCTACTGAAATTGTACGTGGCCTAAATGTAAATTGTCACTGATCCATATGTCTTGGGAAAGAGAAGAGTGAATGGGAATCGTCGGTTGAAAAACTCGTTAAAAATGAAGTGTCGGCATCATAGATTTTAATATAACAGTTAAAGTATAAAGTTTATTTATCAAAACTGACAATGGTTGCGTTCTGAGGCTCAAAGACACAAAACATGGAAGTTGAGGAGGAATGTTTTTTTTTTAGAGGTCTTGACTCTGGCTTGAGCTCAGGGGGGGTTAGTGAAAAGGGGGCGCCAGAGGAGTAGTCCGCACAGGGCGCCAGAACACTTAAGGCCGGCTCTGCTTGAGCTTCAGCCCTTCCAATGAGATGGACCTCCGGTGGCTTTCCGATCTCAAGGTGCAGAGCTCCTCAAGTGCCCTCTCATTGTCAAAAATGTTTGCTTTCATTCTGGTTTGATTTTTTTAAACCTATGAGAAAATGTTGCAAAAAGAATTGTTTTCAAACTACACATCCATCACCTACACTCCAGGTCCCTGCCGTGTATCCACTGGACACCGACAGCGTGCAGCGGGATGTCTATCTATCTATCTATCTATCTATCTATCTATCTATCTATCTATCTATCTATCTAGTTATCTATCTATCTATCTATCTATCTATCTATCTATCTATCTATCTATCAATCATCTATCTATCTATCTATCTTTCTATAAGGGTTTATGGCGGGGAGGGCATTATGGATGACTAGGCGGTCCCGGCACTTTAGGGCATATCCAGCCGGCAGCCACACACTGCAGCGCTCAACCTTCTGCTTCAGCATCTATCACCCTCTTGCACATTAAATCTGGAAGTGAGTTTTTTTTAAAATTATGAACATTATCTCTTTAAACTTTAGAGGACCACTAACTAAACCAACTAACCAACAAACTAACTAACTAACTTAAGCTACCGTTGGAATAACTCCATTCCGCTTTGTATATTTGCAGTGTAGTTCGGCACACTCACCAGTAGGGGGCAATGCTTCACAGAACATTCTACGGATATACAGCTGTGATCCAAACCCATAACGTCATTTGATAATATATCACTAATATCTCATACACAGACACAACTGGTCCGTCTTATTGTGTAGTTAGTGACATCCAGGTGCTTGTTGTATTATTGTAAAAAAACAAAAAAGAAACCCTATTGTATTCCGATGACTTCGGAAGCCCCCCCGGGGGGGGGGCACATTATTTTCCATTATTTTTTGTTTTTGTAGTTACCTTCATATGATCACGTCAGTAAAAACGGGTCGTACGCAATACCGCGTACTTTGTCTTTTCCAGGAGACGCCACGCAGGAGGAAGTACTTTCATATCTCAAACGGCTGCTCCGACAGCTTGTATTCATAATTGGCCTTTCCGGGTTGTCAGGAAACTTTTTTTTTTTAAGTCCTGCGTCCTTTCCGGTGCTTATATTAAAAAAAAAAATAATAAAAAAATTAAAATAAAATAAATTATATTTTATTTTAATTTTTTTTTTCTCCTTTTTTTTTTTTATAGGTCAATGAAATTGCCCTTATATAATTCTAAAAAAAAATGTACTCAGTATGTAGCTCCTGCAGCTTCACTAAGCCAAAGAATTTTAAGGTATTGGGATCAAATTTGTAAAGCTTACTTTATTACGGCTATATTAAGCTTAGAAGAAGACTTCAGAGCTTGCTCTACTTAATGTGCCTGTTTTTTTTTCCATTGCCCTATTTTCTAGCCTCACATAAAAGGGCAGTATTAACTCAATAGATACAAAATAAAAAAAAAAACACTAAACCGTGAAAACTTTGAGAGGTTTCACTTAGTGAACCCCAATTTTTTTCTGCAGAAAGTTTTGATATTCTTAGCATGGATAAACCATATTATATAATGAGAAACAGAAATGTTATATTTTTTATTCTGCTCTTTGCGTTAAAAAAATCAATAATTATCTTATAAGTCTAAATCAGCAGGTTTTAGATGAAGTTCACACACTTTTCCAATTTTACTTGTAAAGGTGAGAATCCTGACTTTACTTCCGCGCTGTGGAAATATCGGACGTCAAAGGCACCCCTACCGTCTGTTTGTATTTTGTAATGTTTGTTTTCTGTACGATTTTGTGCCATAAATGTTAGAAAAGGCGCAAAACTTAATGACAGTGTTTCTTTTTTATCTTTTCTGAACTGTAGCTTATGAATGCACAAGTCATCATTGGCTTCATTTTTTACCGTCTCTTTAAGAGGACATCATATTTTATGACATCATATTTTATGACATCATATCCAGATGCCCCGCGACTTAAAGGTGCACAGCTCAGCACACTCTCCATAGTGTAAGTGGGCCGGTTGGGGAGATCAGGCTTCTCTCTTGTAACTGCCCCATTTAACAGCAGCTCACTGTGTGGGGTTGATCACCAGAGAAGGCAATCTGTACCCTGGTTTTAAGAGAAGGGAATACAGGTACGTCATTGCCCCACCCACTGACACCATCGGCACTGACCACCGGTGTCATTGCCTCCACCCATCAATGTCATTGCCTCCAATCAAAGATGCCATCGCCTCTACCCACCAACGTCATCGCCTCCACCCAGTAACGTCATCACCTCCACCCACCAAAGTCATCGCCTCCACCCACCAATGTCATCATCTCCACCCACCAACGTCATCGCCTCCAACAAATGACGGCATTACCTCCACCCACCAATGCCATCACCTCCACCCACCAGCGTCATCTCCTCCACCCACCAACGCCATCTCCTCAACCCACCAACATCATCAACCCCACCCACCAACCTCATCACCCCCACCAACAATATTTCCTCCAACCAACTACGTCATCTCCTCCACCCACCAACGTCATCTCCTCAACCCACCAACGTCGTCACCCCCACCCACCAGCGATGTCATCGCCTCCAACCAATGATGTCATCGCCTCCAACCCACGACATAATCAATGCCCCCAGAAGAGTCAACTGTCCAGGTATGATGGTAAGCATGATGGGAATTGTAGTCGCCAAGTGGAGTGCAAGAGGCTGCCTATTTATTGACAATAAATCCTCGGCAGACATCAAAAAGGCGTATAAACGATGGTTTCTTCTGATACGGAAAGAACATTTACAAAAAGCTTAAAACACTCTGTAATAATAACATGAAAAATAAAAAGGACAAACCAGTAGCAATAAATCTGATTTTCATCTTAAATATAAATTATTAACTAAAACGACGCCTTTTCCAGGAATCGTTTCATATTTTGCAAAATTCAATATATTTACGTACCTCACTTCAAATAATAACATGATTAAAAATATATTATAAGGTAGCAGCTGTGTTTTGCCTATTAGAATGAAAGAAACTTGTCTGCTGATTCCAATAGCTTTGTAGCGCATGGTTTCGCCTGATGATCAGAGCAATATCTGACTGCAGGATACCCCGAAGGGATTTCTGTTGTTCATTCGGTTATTTCCACGTTCCTAGGAGTTGGTAATTTTGTTCAGCTGCTCTGCTTAATGTATGCCGTATCTACTTTGTGCGAAAGACTCGTGTGATCTGTTCATGGGATGCTGACATAGAACTATATTCAAAATCCCAGATAATAATAAGACGTTCACAGACGGTAATGAAATATTCTCGGTGTTGTGGGAATATACGTGGGTTATTTTGGAGTCATTTAACTATTCAAGAAGAAAAGTACTCCCTGCTTCTCTTCTAGACCTTCTGGACATCTGTGCCCCTATCGACATTTCCTATACTTCTCAAATGCCCCTTTTAGCATGGACAGACCCAATTTGGGACCCTCCATCTCTCTTCCTTCCCCCGATGCCCCTCTTTTTTAGGATATGCCCGGCTGTAAGCTACATGATCATAAAAATGTGGCTCATATCCAACTTACGTTATCAGTTGGCAGATGGCCTTAAAGTGGCAGGGCAGAAAGGAAATATCTGGGGCTATGGCAATACCTGCTGCCCTACCACTCGGGTCAATAGACCCTTTCACCACATTGGGTGGGAGGAGGTTTCAAACTTTTTTGCTGGGCATCATTATTTTTCTTGCCTTGATGAAGACCTACTATGTCCTGGTGGAACTGTAGGTTGGCATAAATATCGATATACATCTTTGTTTGGGTTTTCCATTTATCGTCCCAATAATGTTCCCTGCAGCTTCTCCTAGACCACCAGGAGACTCTCTAGACCTGGTCATCGCTGAGTCGCTTGCAACCACTATACCAGCGCCAACCAAACACAATAGCATTTATATAATCATGAGAAATGACCAAAGAGTGCAGGAACATCTGGTAGTCACCTGCCCCGATAAATGTTCCAATAGGCATCAGAATGTTATCTTTGGGAATGTTTTTCTTATTTCTATAATGCTTATCTGCCCCGCGCTGGTTGCCTTTGAACAGCTGGACACATTATTGTACGCAGCTTTGATGCTTGGGGAGTCCTCTAGATGTGATTTTATTTTTGTATTAGAGGAAAGCTCTTTTTTTTCCCTCACTAGATAATTCATTTAATGGAACAGTGTAGCAATTTGTCATGGAGGAACCTCTGTGGGCCCTAAATTATCCGAAGCTTTTGGAAAAAAAAGGATAGTAGCGTATTACCGAAGTGACACATTTTATATGGTACATATGGTGGAGATGGACACAGAATAAAAAGTAGACAAGAGACAAAAAATGTAAAAGGAAAGACATTGTCAATCCATCAATTCTACTGATATGGGAATACAGTCAATTTGTCCGCCATCTTTGACACCAAACCCATAGTGAGTAGAGTAGAGGTCACAATCAAAAGGGCGGCTAGGAGGGTATTTGGAAATAAAAGCAGAGATATAGGGGCTGCTGTGTAGTTTTTAGTGCTGGGAAGGTAAGGGTTGGAGCTTAAATCCAATTGTGGAGGGTATGGAGAGTTGGTGGAGGGACTGGCATAGTGGGGCAGGAGAGGCCGGATAGGAGGAAGTAGAAATAATTAAAAAACATTAAAATAAATATAGAATTTGGATCATCGTGTTTGTGAATTTGTAACAAAGCTAATATCTCTTATATTTTAATAAACTAAACAGCTTGAAAAGCCCCCAAAAAGCCCGTTCAGCTACAGTAATAGTTACAATAATCCAGCTATCACAAGACATATTCTAAAAATGCTGGAAAATGGCAAATTCCATCCAGGGTTAAAAAGGCTCCTTTTACAGTTCCTTTTAGAATTTCTGTGTCGGCGATGTCAGGTGCATCCTGATGTTCGTGTTTTGATGCATGTACGGTTCCAGGAGTCAAGTTGTTGCCTACGTCATGACGTCAGAGGGCAGGAAGATCAAAATAGCCACCAAAACCACATTTCCGCACTCCTTTATCAAGCGACAAGAGCAGATAAAGCAGAGTCAAGAGGTATTTGGAAATGTTCTCATTGCCAGAACTGGGCTGGAGATGACGAGGCGGCCGTGGCTCCTCAGAGGACGTCTGATGACAGAAGTGCGACTGACGGCTATTTATGCACTTCTGCCCACTATGCTTTTATGGCATTTGCCCAGTGTGCCAGGTGGCCAGTCTGGGCCTGCTTGTTGCCCAGCTGTCTCGTAGACATAGTTTGTCTGCAGTGCTAGTAGGTTAGCCCCGGGCTTGGCTTTTGCTTGTAGTCTTCAATTCTTCATGAGTCAGGCCAATTTGGACCAATATGTTTTGAGCTTCTCAGAGCTTCTTACTCTAAAGGTGCTGTTCCACTTACTCTGCTGAATTTACTATCTTTATAAATAAATGTAGTTCATTCGTAAAACTGGTCAATGTCCAATGTCCAAGTGCACCCTTGTCCAGAATTCTTCAGGGAATGCTTAATTGTCATGTGACATAAAAGCAAACACTGATAGGCTGCTGCTACAAAAAAGTATTTTTTTGTTGTTTCTATGTGATTTAACTTTTAGAAGAAGAATAAAGTTAATAGTATGCCAAAACAGATACAGCACCAATCCGTACAATCAAGGGCAACAGACTTCCCGCTTTAATCTTATTCAGGGGATAAAACGACATTTGATGACTTTCTAATGTTTGAATTTTCGCAAGGCTCATGTAACATTGTAGCGAGGGGATGTTGATGCCAGATCGGCACAGATCCGTGACATTATCCTGGAACGAGATGGAATCTTTTAGTATCAATAAAAATGAAACTTTTCTAAACAGAATAAAAAAAAGACAAAAAAAAACCCCAAAACGGTCATACTTTCAGATGTATTGCGTTATGTAGAAGAGAAGTACAGAGTAATTGGTAGCGAGACTTCGTATAATTAGAAGACTCATCTGCATTGTTAATTTGAGATAAACGATTTTCACCGGTTTTCGAGGAATGATGCGTTAAATCTATTCAGCGCACAAAAGCAATTAGGTGCTCCCGTTCAGCCGATTCCCTGGGCGTTCAGCTGAGCTCATTTCAATATTCATGGGGGTATAGAATACCATTAGAGGAGCCACAGAGCTAAGTGCGTTCTTATCTGTTCCATATGCTTGAACATATCTTCTCGAGCAGATACTAGGGGGCTGGAAACTATATATAGATTCGGAGAAACCTGCTGCATAATGATATTTCCAAACCAGAAAACGCTGACTCAATAAAAAAGAACCCGAAGTTAACTAGGTTTACTGGCGCCGACAGTCCCGTGTGTACCGTCCTTTAAAACTGACATGATAGACGATTATCGTCTCTTTTGTTGCATATTGTTGGCTTCTAAGGGTAGATCAGACCCGGAAATCCTAAATATATGTCTGGAATAGTCTTCCATGTAGACGTCCGCAAAGGGGGGCACTGGAGATGTCTTGACAATGGCATCCTGCGGTGTCTATGAACCAGCCCTTGGCTAGATTTAATGGAAGGAAGCTTTATTTTACCAAGAGGGTGGTAGATAAGTGGAACAGCCTCCCAGCAGAGGTGGTAGAGGCTAATACAGTGAAGGAATGTAAATATACATGGGGTAGGCATACGGCTCCTGAATCTAAGATGAGACCAAGGACTCCCTTGAAGAACTTGCACCTTTCTTTAGCCCTTTATTTAAATGTCCTCTGGTCAAATTGTGTCTTCTCGATGAGTGGTTTACAGAAACCAGCTAGATCTGACTCCGAGGCGTACACCCACCATGACTTTAATATATCTGACGTGGGGGAAAAAACGATACATAAATAATTTGTTTAGTTGCATCCTGATCCGCGCGATCGAATTTCTTTACACACAAGCCAATAACGTACAATGTTCTGCGATATGAAAGCGCGGGATACGGACAGCCAAATATACATCACTTAACCAAATAACATTGTATTAGGGCTGAGAAATGTCAGCATTGCAGGAGATTAGCCCCGGAAGGAAGTAAAGTGATAAATGAGAAGTACACAGCAGTAAACGTATTTCTTGCACTTGTCATTTAACTCTTTAAAGAACTTTTTTAAGGGGTAAGAAAACCCCATTGCTTGGACCGGTGTGCCGATGAGCCCTCTGGCACGCCAAGAGTTAAGATCGCATTGCGCCCGTGTAAGAGCTGCCGTTAAAGTGCAGAACAAAGCAGATAGGGGTAACAAATTGGAAACTAAAGTGCCTAGAAAGCCATAGCTTAGTAATTTTAGTCTTATTTCACAAGTGCTCCTTTAGCTGTGACAGGACCATAAAGAAGCCCTGGAATAGCAATCACTTTTCAAAGGCTGAATAATTGCACTTATGACTCCATATAGCCTTTATTCGATCTGCGAACATGCGTCGTTTCTTCTTTTTCAGGGGGGGGCTATGTGTTACGGATGCTGGACCCCCGGTTTAGGAAAATGATTGGGACCCCAATTTGACGTTGACTCATAGGGGTTAAACTGTAATATTTTGTATTTTCCCCCACGTTTCCACTGTCTTCATAATCCCAATGTTGTGTTAATTATGTTAATCTTTTCCTGTTTCCTGTGTATGTCAGCCCCTCCCCCCCCTGGTAAAATGTTTATATAAACGATTCCCAGTCCAATTCTGTACAGCCATTTCTTTCTCAACCTCCTTCTTTCAGTTAAATGGACACCCCAGCCATCATATGCACTTTAATCCATATGATAGACGAGTGGCCCCTTTCACCAACGCATGGGGTATTCTGCCCAATCCCCCCATGTACATTGGGCCCCTTGGCCATCGCCATGCAGGTGACATACGTACCATTTGTCAGCGCCAGCGTTGGCTCACCCGCTGCTGCTCCGACCCCCGTGCAGAATGTCCAGCCATTGATTTAAACGGGAGAGCTTTCCTCCCAGTGATTGGCTGCTTCAACCAACCAATCAGGTGCATGAATACTGTCAGAGGGTTAGGGTTAACTTTAATATGTATTTGTCGTTGGGGGCAGTAAAGTCCCTTTAAGTATAGTTAGGACACAAGTTATGAAATGTAATATCGATGCTCATTTTCATATTTATCAACAATATGTAATAATATGATGAAAATGCAGTTCTGTCGAATGATTTACATATTTTATACCACGTACCTAATGCTCCATGGAGAGGATGCAGCAATTTCAACCAAATGGTCCATTAATTCCATTTTTTTCCCCCCACCAACATTAATCTGCGCCGTTGCCATCAGGAAGGAGTTCTACGGGTCAGGACTCTCACCGTGACCCATCGCGTGAAGCTTTATTAGAGACGCAACGCATCGAAATCCCTAAGCTATTTGTGCTTGCGGATTGTCCGAGGTTGGATGTTCCTAGATCGTTTTCGTTAAAGAAGCTGATTTATACAACTATCAGACGATTCGCTCGTTAAGGAAACACTAATAATACATTAATATTATTATTAATGCAGCTTCAACATACGATATGATAGGTACTGGGCCATTATTGGGTTAATGAGCTCTACGTGTGTGTATATAAAAGTCGTTAACCTACCAGGCGCACTTATCTCGCTAATTTAGTGTAATAACACGCTGCCAGATGCCACACACGCGGGGGCCGCTAACCAATTCTGCCAGTTCAGTTTAATATGACATTAATCACGTGATCAGGAGCGGATCATGGCGGAATACGGACACAGTCACAATATCAAGACAACCGAGCGCATAAGCACACAACATATTCCGCTGGATATTACGTTCCCGACGGTGATCATGGTTACAGAAAACCTACTCAACACATCCGCCATTCTGTTTTTGCCGGTTGTGCCTACGGTTTGTGGACAATAGTTCAATAAATCGCGATTATCTCCATATACAGGACCGGTCCCGGTTTGCCCGTGATGTAGCAGGATTTATAACTGGGCGTTCCGGAGAGAGAGTTCCTTCTGGAACCTCTTGAAAGACATGTAGCCACCTACCACCAGGACTCGATTTACTCCGTCGAAACTCGCGCGCTCCGAAAGAGAGTCAAACAAACATCTACGCATTGTTTCAATCGATTGCCACAGACAGAAAGCACAGGCGGTACGGAACAAGTAAAAGGTATCGATCGTTGGAAGGAAAGTGCCCCCCTTCTAATCAATGGAAGCATTTCCTGTGTAACGTTCACCGAGCCAGAGCTGGATCTCACTGGCAAAAACCAAACCAGTGGCACGCCAATGGGGCAAATGCATTTGGGGGACTCCGTAGAGGGGGACTCTATGTAAACTTAAAAGGACCTCTCGGCTAACGCATGCATTACAGTGCATTGAAAAGCCAGAGTGTCCCCTTAAGAAAAGAAACTTATAATAAAAGGCATTCCGTGCCGAAATACTTTTTATTAACTTTTCTTTACAACCAATAAACTCCAGTGAGGTGTGTGGACCAATAACGCAATAAAAATATACATTGGACACACAACAAACCTATAGAACAATGTCATTTACCGTATCATGTATGTAAATGTTTGCATTATAAATCAGAATTATAAAATCATAGAAATTTTCTTTCTTAAAACTTTCTTTTTTTTTTTTTATTGACTTTTTTATCCTCCATGTGACTGTTTTTATATATTATAAATCACCCCATGGACCCATAAACAAGATAAGGGATTGATTATCTTTTTTTTTTTGTTCTGACAGATGGTAATTTATTTTAGTAATTTGTTTTCGTGTCATGTAAACGTGTTTATTTTAATTTCCTCGGGAAGAAGAAGACGTTGGGTGTGAAAACTTTCTGTCATGGTGGTGGTGGTGTTGGGGGGGGGGGAGATTACAGCTATAGCCCAGTCTGACAGCCCCATAAAATGTGTCATTCATAAAAGGTGCCTTCGTTTCGCACTTCTGTACATATGCCTCCTGATTAATTAGATTTGGGTTTCCGCAGAATATAGTGATTGATGGCAGAAACGCTCCACATTTTATATTAGAACGCTATAGTCCGACGGTATGGTAATTTTAATATACCATGATGGTTATTAGCTTGCGACAATGTGTCAGTTGTGTAAGCACTTTGTTACAATCACTCAACTAGTAACATGTGTAAAACACATCTATAGGACTCATACCACACTGTATAAAATACAATATAATCACACATGGGGAATTAAACATGCAAAAAGCGGGTATTTATTTATTTTTTTATTTCTTGAGGCCCAAGGTAAACTTTTGTGAAGTTTGAGTGACGATGAATGTTGGTTATCCAAAGTGATGTACTTTAACCATCTTGGTGGAGATGATTATGGTACCAGTACCATTACTGTTAAAAAGCCACAGAGGAACATAAGATCCCCTTGAAAAGATATCAGGACCCTATCCTTTCTTCACTGGTAAAGCCAAGGGAGGACTGGCTATCGGGATCTGTAGCCTTCAAAGGTAAGTAGGAGCCAAGGAGTCATCCAACACCAGAGAGCTGAGTCTTCAGGGAGGTCCATGGTGGTCGGTTCTGTGATTAAAGCTAGTGATCCAAAGCAATATAATCAGAGTGGATCTCCAATCTTCCTCTAATGAGGCTGGACTCCCGACACGGGGAAGCCCTTGAGGTCTAAGGATGGCCCTGATCTTCTAGTAAATGAAGTTCCTTTGACCGGTCTAGTTATTGTATACGGCTCAAGTGTAAATGAGAATGGGATCTATAGGTCAATCCATTACTGATGACTATCTAGCACTTGAGCCATTATTATTTTTATTTAATGTTCAGTTAATCACATTTTTTATTTTCCAGCTGTGATAGCCACCATAGGTTCCTTCATTTCCCATGAACCCTCAGCGAAGATTGGATTTGAATCTTAGTGGGAAGTCGTAACATATTTCCTGGACGCTACCTACAGACTATGAATATGTGTGAGAAATCTGTTTCGAGGATCGAGTAGAGCCATAAAGAAGTGGTTCCTCTCCTTGGAGGAAGACTTAGAAGATCTGGTCCTTCCTTAGTCTAAGGAAGGAAATATGCTACATATCCCTTTGGGAAGTGGGGTCCCAAAAGAAAGACATTGGGGGACACTTTTTCTTTTGTGGCCATACAATGGCACAAGCACCCAACACCATCTTTACAACACTGTGGGCTTTTAACCTAAAACGAAGAGTAAAACCATAAAGTGCTGAGAAGGAAGAAAAAACTTTTATATAGCATGAGGGTGACAATGACACCAAATGAAGCATTCCCTGTGGCTGAGCAATGAATAAGACAAATGAACGAATATGTTAAATGACAGCTTGTTAATTACAATTAACGATATCTTAAAAACTACTGAACCATTTTAATAAAAGATTTAAGCAGTGTTTTTATGCTCTGTTTAAAGGTCTGCTTTGTTAAGGGGAGGGGGGCATTTTCACATACCTGCCAAAAACCACTGTGTCAGCTCATTAAAGGTGCTGTTCCACTTAGACAGAACAATAGTTGCCCCCTAAAGTACACATGTGTCATTTTAATCCTAAATGCCTTTTAAGAGGCTGTTTTTCAGGGTTTTTTTTATTATTTTTTTTTTTAAAAAAACATTCTATGGCATCAGCGTCTCAGCGCTGTTTCCAGCAAAAATTATGAATGAGGCAGAATCTGACATCAAAAGTATTTGGCAAATTATGCCAAAAACAGCAATTTCCGGTGTTTTGATAGGGAATAGGGAGATTACACCACATTGGAACCTCCTGATTGAAGGATAAATGAGTAGTTTTTTTCTTTTTTACAAAAAAAATATACATTTAAAAAAAAAAAAAAAAAAAAAAAAAGCACACGCAAAGTAAACAACTAGGTGTAATATGGGGGATTTAGAAATTATTTTGTGCAAAAAAAAAATATATATATATATATATATATATATATTGTTTTTTAAATGACTTGGTATTATTAGTTCAGAAGATAACCTAAAAAATAACCCAAATCCCATTCCCTCTAGCCACACTGCTCCCAAAACTTTATAACAGTGACTGTTTGGAAGGCTTCTTCTTTTTTTTTTGAAGATTGCATTAAAGTACTCATGGAGGATTAGGGTTATTCACAGAGTACATTAATATGCATTCTTCCTTTCGGGGGGGCTGTCATGGACACTATTCTGTCTCTTTAATGGAAAGTATTGCTTCTTTCTTTCACAGGTCTACTTTGCATTATAATTTTGTTTTAAGGCAGCCGCTATTACATTATCCAGTCTCCTCCGCTGTTCTTTTAAATCCAATTTTAGAACATTACTGTGTCGAAAAAAAGGAAATTTTAACCATGTATCAGTCGCTAAAGGAATTTAAACCTACAGACTGAAGAAACTTACTAAAGGTGTTCAAGACGAAAAGATAAAATAAATGATAGTTTATGACATTTGAAACTAACAGACTGGTACCGTGGCGCACGTCGGGGGTAGCTAATAAGATACAACAGACATGGGTGAGCGGAAATTCTGTGCCATCAAAGAATATTCTTATTTAATTATCCTGCTTTGCTGGAAGATCTCATTTCCCATTTATCGCTTTATAGTGTTTCACTGTGAAAACTAAGTTTTATTGTTGCCAAATTTTGATTGCTAAGATATTAATATTTAAGAAAAAATAGAACTTTCACGGTCTTTGCTCAGGTTCTGTCTTTAAAGAAGGTGGGTTATGTTTTCTCGGGAATCTGGGCCAGTTTCTTCTCCGAAATATTTAATGTTATTTAATATAATATATCTTCAGATACACTTTATGTAGTTCTGTGATGATATAGATATTGCCCATGGTTTCGTTAGAATGAGACGTTCTGGGTCCTGTTGTGTTTTATTAGATTAGACATCATTGAGATATGTTTGGTATCTCTCTCTAGACATCCAAGTCTACCTTGGACAGGCACCTTTGGCTTTTGTGCCTTAGAAGACACTAGTAGCCAAAAGTTTGTCTTTTTCGTGAGCATTAAATGTTTTTTCTTATTGTTTTAACTGGTTTTAAGAAGGCCTTGTAGGCTTTTATCTTTGGGACTGATATCGTTCTTGGTTACATTTTGTGTTGTGCTTCTGCTTCTAGAAGAATGTTGAGTTTGGTTCTTTTGGTTACCACCACTTTCTGTAGGTCTTTGCTTATTTCTCCATGGAAAAAGGCAAATGAAGTCCTTGAGTTCTCTGTGATCAGCAAAGAAGATCTAAGCCTTTTGCTTTGAAGAGGTGGAAAGTCTTTTGAGCATTGCTGGCCATAGCTGAAGACATGGTCCTTCTTGCAGTCCTGATTTGGGTTGGGAAGGAGAACTGGGGCTCCAGTGTCCATTGTGGTTCATCCTCTTCATTAAGCCCGGGCTTGGCACAGGACACAACCTTAATTTAATGCCTTTGACATTATTAGGAATTAATTACAACAGTTTTCAACTAAGGTGGGAAAAAAGACGTTAATTTTGTTTTTGTAATAAAAAACATCATTTATTTGTTTTCTTGTCCATTTTAGTTTATCAGCAAATACTTGTGTTTTTTTGTAACCAGATGCCTGAACAGTAACCCCCCCCCCTAAAACTGCAAAATTTTAATCTCCTGGTATAAATATTTCTCTGGAGCATTTACTTCCAGTTTTGCTGGAGGGGTCTATAGCGACTTTCTGGACCCCGCAGCAATGAAGGGATTAATCCGATCCCATGAAAATTTAATGGTAATATTGTGATGATACGCATCAAAAAAAAGACCTAATGCTCTGACTTTTTTTTTAACCCCTTAATGACAAAGCCCGTACATGTACAGGCTCAAAATGCATTGTTTTCAATGGGTTTAGGGACCGCCCATTGTCCTTAAGGGGTTAATATTATTTTTGCAGCCTTTCTACATTTTAACCTTTTAGAGTCATGCTTACTGGAAGGTTGAAGAATGTTTTTACTTTTACACTACGAGGTCAATGCCGACATGTTTTAAATTTCTTCCACGTGGGTAATTCCTTAAAATATAATATGGTGGGAAAGGGTAAACTGTCATCTTGCTTAGAGTGAAATCTTAAACTTAAAGGGCTCCTTAATTGTTCCTTCTGTTTCCATAGTAGCAAAAAAAAAAAAAATACACTTAACTCTTGTTTTCTTCCCAATGACCAGACTGCTGCTCTTTTAAGTCATGCAAATTATCGTATGCCCACAGGGCTCAGAGATTCTTCCTTTGCTCATTATTTTGACGTAGAGGGACTTTAAAAGAAATACCCAGATCTTTGTGAGTCTGAATGCCGCTTAAATGTGCTTTTTGAGATACTAAAAATGGCAAAATCAAGGGGAAAAACTTCACATTCTTGTTGATGTCCTTTGTTTGAAAGTTATCTACATAAAATGCTTCTTCTTCTTCTTCTTCTTCTTCTTCTAGGCTTCACAGGAGAAATAAATATTTACCAGGCTGTGGTTAAACTTCTCATTTAATGAGGTTTTGCACACATGGTATACATATACAGAAAGTTTCAACAGAGCAATTAGGCCCTTCTGTCACATTAGTGGGGCAAACATTGCCTGGTGTTAATGAGGGAGCTGGTTTCAATCCAAGACCATCTATAGCTCATCCACAGCCTGCTAAAAGCTGGTCTTCTATGGAGAGTTTATTTGAAGAAGACTAGTACCATCCCTCTCCTGGCTCCCGTACCCTTTTTAACCCCCCCACATTTGACCCACCACCCCATTCCCTCAGGTCTTGATATGGCAAGCCATATTTTATTCAAGGCGGCATGTTGGTTACCTAAACCTCCTGTCAGTGGGAGAGGGGAGCAGGGGCATATTACGCCGGGTCCAAGGATTTGGGACCAGATCACCCTGGCCCTTACTGGTCATCGGGGTCTCTGGAGCACTGCTTAGTGAATGGCCCATTTGTTCTATGGAGGTCTATGCTTCTAGAAACGGAGCACTGGGAAATGTGCCGGTGCTCAGGACAGAGGACACTTAGCTTGAGGATCAGCTGGGGAAGCCACTGGTAGGATGAATACACCACTGGTAGGATGATCTTACTATTGGCATGTAACATTGTAACATTGTAACAGCAAGAGAACTAGGCTTAAACATGGTGTTCTCCTAAACACAAATGATCAACCTACGTCATAGAATAATAGTCTGAGCAGAAAAAAAACCACAGTTGCTTGATTTTAACTTTTTTATTATTTTGCAAAACGCTGAATCCACGGAAAAGACAAATCGAAGTTATAGAATCTTTAAACTTTAATCTGCAGCAGATGTTAGTCAAACACCTACAGTGCCCTAGACATGTCCTCATATAGCCTGTGGGGAGCTAAGGACCTGCTGGTTGAAGCACCTGTCTTCCTGGCTACAAGCGGACTCAGGTTAGCAGCTGGTCTTACCCAAATCTCTTCAACTTTGGCCAGGAGTGTCTTGGAGGTTGTGGCCGACAGCTGCAGAAACCCCCACCCATCGATGAGGGAACCTTGAAGTTCATCTTGCAGTCCGTGTTCAAAAGCAATGTACTTTTAAATAATATTCATTATATGAGGTATGTTTGTCATTGTATCAGCTAAGAACACATGGAGAAAAGAAGCTACAGCTTCTTCAGTTTTACTGTCCATTGTTAGCTGTATCTGTTGCCTACAATGTATAAACTCATAGATAATATCCATGTACCTATATATATATATCATGATTCTATTATGATTCTTCCGAGTCTATAGCTATATTCCCCCATAAGTTGATTAGGCCTTCTGTGTTATTTGCCGAATTAATCGCATTATTTGGGCCGCAGCTCAATGAACCGGTCGGGGAGATCAGACAACTCCCTGTTACCCAAACTATTGACACTACTGAAGTCTGTGATGTGTGTCCTTCTAAAGATAAGATGACATTTGGGATAAGATGTCATGTCCCGTCATTCAGAACAAAAGGTGACTAAGCTAAGGGAATTAAAGCTTCGTCGTATGGTATATTGGGATGGTTGGAGGTAGAGCCCTAGTTCAGAGACCCCCACTCCATGCGCAGATACATAATCTGCCTCCCTTTGCTAGGTTCCCTTTAATGCCCCCAGTCCTTCTACACTCAGGAGAGGCAATGTACTTATCCGTGTCTCTATATTGCCAGCTACAAAGGTTACTATTCCATTTCTGCTTTTTGGAGAAAAATCTAATGTCAAGAGTGATAGAGGATCATGAGTAGGTGAGTACATCTACTGAGGGTAAAGTTAAGTGACATCAAAGTTTTAAAATGATTTAAACTAGAGCACTAGGTATGTATAACTCACATACTCAATACTTTGTTATAAAAGCTTTGGGCAGGGTGGTGAGAGTCCCTCTTTAAACACACCTTACAGATACCATGCGTGTGTCCCTAAGGATATCTGAATATTTTCTACATGGGCAGAAAAAAATGGTTCTCTCAATAGGTTTTAGTAAGACAAAATGTCTTTAATATATCATTATAAAACTACAATATAACACAACTACAATGGTTGATGAGATCTTTGTGACCCAGAGCGTGGCCAAGGTACGTTTTCTCAAAGCTTCTTGGCTATGGGGACCCTGGGCACAGATGGCATCCATAATGACCTATTCACTAAAAAGGAGCCTTTTGGTTAGAAAATTAAAATGTGTGAATTATGACCAAAACAGACTTTTTTATGCTTTTAACTCCAGCGCACTCCTCCATATAACTCAAGAATAAAATGAATGGGGTTTCCCTCTTAAGAAATGAGTGGGTTAAATGTTACATATATTATTGTGAAAAATACTTCCCCTGGCTTTTTCCTTTTTGCATGTATTCAGACAAACAGCTCCAACAGTACCAGTGAAAGGTAAAAAATGATTTCCTCTTAGGTCTGGCTACATTATCCCAGCAAGCAGCTCTAAGAAGCTCTGCGTTACCGCACAGAGGCACAATGTTCGCATTGTTACATTTCAGCCTATTTGTAATCCTGTATGAACAGAGAAAACAAAATTCTAATGACGAGAAGTGTACAAGCGCGGAACCAGCGGCCCCCAAGCCCTCAAAGCAAATAACGAGATTCCAAAATGGAATACATTAAGATTCTAAACCTGTAATTATCTCTTTTTAACGGATTAAATATTTTTTACAGAAGTGGAAAAAAAATGAGCTTATGTTTCTATTGGAAGCAGGAGACCTCAGTACCTGTAAAGTGATTCGAACTAAACGGGGACTTGAGATTTACAGCTCCTTAGCACTCAACTTCACAGAAACCCCACGTTTTGCAAATAGATGCTGAGTCGAAGGTTGTTGACGGATTCCACGTTGGCGGTTTAGTTATCTCGGTAACTTGGCTCGGTTGAGTTCATTCGAAGAGAGAACATGCATATCGTATATGAGATAGGCTGACCATAGGTTGACAGTCTACCCGTGCATCTTCAGGCACAACGTTTGCGTAGAGTCAATGATTGAACGAGGACACCTGAGAAAGACATTCAAGCGTGCCATAGACATGAAACATAGTACAAAAAAATGACACAACCGCAAACACGTTAAGAAGTTCCATGGGTAGGATAGATAATTGTATTATTACGGTTGGGTGTAAAGGGAAATGACAAAAGTCAAAGGGCCGAGGGGTTCCGGAGTGTGAGGACTAGTGCTCCTCAGTGCTCTGGAGCGAGTATGGAGCAATGTTACCCAGCGGCTCACTGGGCATTTGCCTGTTGCGCCAGATGGAGAGCCCATGCCTGTTCTTAACTGTCCCATAAAGACAAAAAAAGAGCATTTTTATTAACCCCTTAAGGACAATGGGCGGTCCCTAAACCCATTGAAAATAATGCATTTTGAGCCCGGGCTTTGTTATTAAGAGCTTAAAAAAATCACAACAAATATTTTGGGATGTGCAAAAACGTGACATTTATTCTACATTTAACTGAGTTTTTTATGCACAAGCCAACGGAAGTTATCAGTTTCTGTGTTTAGTAAATAAGCTCCCAAGTTTTTTTTGTTTTTTTTTTAACCAGCTTAAAAAATGCATCAACCGTTGTGAAAGAACCACAGCCTGACATAAACATCGCATACTTTAATTGCGGATCTTCCCGTTTCTCGAAGCCTCGTGGTTTCCTAATGGGCCATCCGAACCACTCGTGAACATAACATCGTTAAAATAAATGATACACAACACTGACAGCGGAGTCTACATTACAATAACCTCATTACACCAGGAAAAGTTTCTGTTGACTTGAGAGAGCCGGAATTATCAAACGATAGTTGAATTAGATAAATATTTTATGACGGAGTTTATTAAATTTCCACCAGCATTATGGCTGCAACGAGATATTCTCTGGGATATTAAATGCCGTCCAGGGATTGTGTTCTTTGGCTCATGGATTCTTCGTAGCCAATCAGAAGTCTCCCGCTGAGCGGTGTCACACTATTTCTAAATTATATTGTTTTTGCTTCAGCTTACTGGTACCATTAAATTATACCAACACTCCCTTCTGTTTTAATATCGTGTTGTGCTACAGTTATCGGCACAATACCACCTTATTCCGTCTAATTATTACACCCTAAGAAATGAATGCTGCAAACTAATGTGGGCGAAGAATAAATAAAAAGGCTTTTTTTTTTCTTCATACTTTCATATTCCAAGCTAACCATTTCCATACTCAATTAAGACCAAACGATTCTAGTCGCCTCGCGTTATAGAAAACAAAACAAAACAAAAAAAAAATGTATAAAAGGCTAATTTATTGGTTTCACAGTGGGGCGTTCTAGATGAATTTTTAAATCAAGAGTGTTGATTCTTGAAACTTAAATATAAAAAAGCCTAGTAAAATAATAAGATTATATCGGTGGGAATATTGTGTTCGCTTTCTCTCTCCAAAAAAAGTAATTTTCTTCCCGATGCCTTCTCTTTGATTAATGATAAAACACTTAAAGCGAAATGTATACTCCAAAAAAGCTGAATTGTTTAAAGGAAGAAAGAGTTTGGGGCTTTTTCATTGAGGAGCATAAAACGGCCCCCCTAGCAAGCTGTGTTGAGTCTCAATAGACGCATCAAGTATTTGCCTTTGGGCATGGAAATGGAACACAAAAATAATCAGTTTATAGTAACAAACGCAATGTCTGTGTCTAATAATTGATAAGCATGGGAATAATGTGCATTTTTATGAATCACCTGAATTCTCCACTTTGTTTGTGGGCGATATCTTTAGAGATTCCTCCACAAACCTCCTCAATAACATAAGAGGACTGTTACCTCCTCCGTGGTCCCGCGGGTAGGGGAGCTGAGACGCAGCCCGCGCGTCCAGCCCCCTGCTCGTTCCGTTGGCGGGATCCGCCGCCAGGTCCGTCCGGCGGATAGACGCGCGTCCCCGCAGAGATCACTGGATCCTGACTGGCTAACTCATAAATATTCATGTCGCTTCTTAAAGCGACATTTATCTTTTTTCCTCCTCCCCCTAATTAGGTGGGTAGGAGGATCCTGTGAGTAGAGGGATATTTAAACCCTCAGTAGGCACTTCACCTTTGCCTGTGATAGTGCCTAATAGCCTTCATTAGCGTTCCATATTCCTTAGTTATTTATTGGTTCTGACTCCGGCTAGTTTTTGACCTTGCTGTTTGCTGCCTGCCCTGACCTCAGCTCGTGACCCCGACTACTCTTTTGCCTGACCCCTGAATTTATTATTTTTTATTTATTATTTTCGTTCCTGGATTTTGTACTGCGCTACGCTCCTGTGTCCGTGATTCACTTTGGTGTTTCGTTGCTGGGCCCTCCATCTCCGCCAGGAGGCGCCTTCCCAATTTCTGCAGCGAGGATCCTCTGCTGTATTGCAGACGTGACAAGGACTTGGCAGTGGAGGCCTGCAAGCTCATTGGCCCAGAGAGCTGCCCGGATCACTTATAAGTTAAGGCTGGCCTTGGTAATTGCCAGTTTGCCATTTTTTTTAATACCCCATGGACTGTAAGCTCTTCTCTACATGGAACGTTTGGCTTGTACCAATATTCATACCGAGGCTGGTCAACGGAAGCTCCACATTAGAGTAAGATGACCATCAGTTGAGAAGGGATGATGTCTTGTCTACAATGGTGTAGATCAGAGTTATCTTCTGGGGCATGCAGCTGGGTCTCGCCATTAAGGAAACACAACATAGCTTGTTGAGCCTTTTTCTGTTTTTAAGACATAATTGGAAATCGCTTCGATGTGGTGTTTTTGCCTTCTTCTGGATCAATAGCGAGGTGGAACATGATGATCCTCTACCTACATTACTATGTTACTAAGAAGAACTTCAAAGGCTATTTCATGTACCAGCATTTTCCATCCAAAAGTTATTAACCAAATGTTACACCAACATTCTATAAGCTACGTGTGATGGCGATGGTTATTAGAGATAATGGTGGTGCTTGTGTCATTCATATACTGAGCGAATATCAGCATCTTGCCTCAGAAATGACTACGAATTGCTCTGCACCATGGATTACTGAATGATTTGGCTCAAGGCGGACCTGAATCCAAGTATCACAGGCGCTCCGGTTTAAATATCCATTCCGTGCTGCTGAGAACGTGTTTATCACCCAACGTTCCACCGATTTTTTCATCCATGAATGGATGGCAGTAACTCTTGATATTGCTTGACGGGTAGAAGATACGGGCAGCTGGGATCGTTAAATGTGCACTATCCTTGAACCTAACCAATTATTTTTCTTTTTTTTTTTCAGAAGACCTGAAATTGACTTTGAAAGGGAACGGCCGGTTAAAAAAAGGAAACAACGTCGACAACAAAACTCTGGGTTCTCCAACTCGACGGCGGAATAGATGGACATTTTATTTGAGTGGTGCTTGATTCCAAATAATATCTTATATCCAGACATACAAAACCTCAAGTGAAGGATCTGAAAGACTTCAATATTTAGTCAGCATTCTTCGTCCAATTTCTGGAACATCAGCACGCTCGGTGGAATGTTTCTTTTACTTGAATCCATTCTTTACTCTGCGTTCCAGCTACATTTTGTTCTTTTTTTTCTCTTAAAGTGGTCCCATATTTTATTTTCCATTGTCACACATAGATAGCTAATCTAATTTTATCTGTACTTTGTGTTACAGGACATGTAAAGGTAGAAAAAAAATATAATTGCCTAAATACTTCTTCTCTGCTGCTGAGCGGTTAAGGTGCCAACAGTCCTGAATTTTATAGAACAGTCCTGTTCAGCATTTAATAAGCCTGCTGGCAGCATTTGTCTACGCTACAAAGTGTCACATTTAAAATGTGCGCCACTTGTTGGTATCGATGGCCGTGTCAGGGGGGCGGGGCTGAAAGCAAACATCCAATCATAATACATTTGCACTAAAAAAAAAAGAAATAGAAGAGATTGAGATCGAAAAAAATCAGAAATAAAAATGTAAAATTATTAAAAACCCTCTTTCCATATTAATATTCATTGATAAATGTAATAAATATTTTTTTAAAACTTTTTTCAATTTTTTTTTTGGTTTTGCTGGGAAAATCATTTATACCGTATATATATTTTCTCCGTCCTGTTCAATTTCATGCTGTACAATTTAAAATAATAAAAGTTCCTCCTTTTCCAATAACAAAACACTCTAATACCTAATTACCCAAGGAGGCATCTTTAAACCTACTGTAGAGAATGTATTTTTTTAAGAAAAAACTATTACAAATAAAATGTCCTGTGGTTTGGACGAGAAGTACAATTTCCTATATTAAAAAAAACTTGCTTCTGTTGAGGTATAAAAGCGTCTGTTGAAATAGAATTTTTTTTTTCTAGGATACATTTTATCGAGAATATTAAAATAAAGGGGACAATCATTTTCCTCTTATTCCCTTTCTCATAATAGAATAGATGGTCCAACCAATTTTCCTCTCGCCAATTATCCTTTAAGAAAATTGTCCATCGTTCACCGGCTACTTTAATAATACGGAGGTATTAAAATAAATAGCTACAAAATATTACAGATGCTGATCATTTATTTTAAAGAGATATCATAGGCTTCATTTTTGGGCTGGAGATGAGGAATCGCTGTCCTTGTTGATTGTCCTTGGATGGCATTATCGATGCAGAAATGGTACCCTACCTTTGCTTACTTGCTTTGGGTGAACTCCCCAAATGGTTAAACTGTACATTGAACCACCTATCCGCCAGTAAAGTGGTAGGTATGGTTGGGCACCATGACTACAAACCATTTATGTAACTCTTTCACCTCTCTGGGCAAGGGGTGGCAAGTGACGAGAAGGAATGAATGGGTTCCATACCTCCTTTTATAAACTCCCATCCTACTTTACATCCAACATGGGTTGGCTCCGTAACCACGTAAGTCACATTATGAGCTCCCCATTCCTTTCACGCAAGGTGTGGAGGAGGGTGGGCGCTTATTGCTTACCCCCACCCATAGTTAATAAGTGAATTATTCATGTTTTTTCCTTAATTTCATTTTTTTATGTCCATCAGGAATTTGAAACATTGGAGTTGAGGCCATGACAGGTGAACCCATGTGATGATTGAGCTGGACCGGTGAACTGGCGGTCAAGTCTGTCATGGAAGCCTTTAGGAAAGTTCTTGGTCAAGTTTGTTGAAGACTTTGGGAATCTTGTTAAATATCTTGTTAAGGTTAATGAAGTTTTAGGTCAACTTGCCTCCTACAGCTGCTTTTTGCCATTTGGTGACTTAAATGCCAGCATTACAAAAGTTGACTTTATTGGGACTATGTCTTTCATATCAACTCATTTCAATATGGCTGCCCAGTTGACTAGAGTCAAGATCGCCCTAGTGAATGGTTCCAATAAATACTCTCAGTAGTTACGATCAATACAGTTGAGTTATCCCGAGCAACCAAAATTAAATATCAGCTTGCTCAAAACTAAATAAAATAAGTCAAAGAACTGGAAAAAAGAGCAAAACGCAAAACACAAACATTTTTTTTGTAAATTATTACCAGGCTTCTAAACATTCTTTTCTCAAATGAATTTCAAAGCGTCCTTCACGTTACTCCATTGTGATATGATGGGGATGACGTGAACAGCCATCTTTCTAAGCATCGTAAATGGATTCCATTTCGAGAGTTTTCCTTTTAATGGATTGAGGAAAAAAATACGACCTTATTGACTGCTTAGAATCTTTTATTTGCCTTGCATCAGCGGTTAACCTCTCGTTACCTTCTGTAAACAGCTGGCGGATAAATGCACGCCATAGACACCAAATTCTACATTTCAGAAAGAAAAATATACTTACTGTATATCATATATATATATTTCTATAAGAATCTCGATGAGCTGGTTAACTCTTTTATGGCAGATGAAGAAAATATTATAGATTATTGCGCACAACCCAAAACTCTGATATGTTTATGAGCTGCAATCAGGACCGAGGCCAAGGCGGCCCTGACACGTTAAGGTCTGCGGGCCTCCTGATGACGTAAGTGTGGCCGACTCTGGATATGCGTGGTCGCACGGTATGTTTTTATGCTCAAAGTGTGTGGCCGGCCTATCTAACCATGAGTGAGATCAGGTAAGTGTGGAGTGGTGTTGACCAGCAGCCTACCAGGCAGTGGCCCAGTGTGCCAGATGGCCGGTCCAGGGCATCTGGTGATATCTACCTAGCTTGTGATGGAAACCAAGTAGTTCCCACCACTCTGGACTTCTGGTTTTGGAACCAGAGTTGCTACCAGATGCGACGGGCAGATCACGTTTCTTTAGAGCTTTTGGTCTTTGGATTCTCCATCCAGGAAGCCAATATTTTCCATCTTGAAAACCCTCAGCTTGTCTAATAATTTTTAGCTCATGCACAGAGGTCTGTATTCTTGCACATAAGACGTCTTGTTGACATATCTAAAGAACTACCCGCATCTTATATTCCAGCTCTAGCCAAACAGCCGATGAATGTTCTATTTAACTATTTACTTAAAGATAGGATAGCTGCTCTGTGGTCGTGGCGGTACAATACCGTGGTCTTATAACACCAAAAACAGCTTTAATTCTTTCGGGCCATTAGGATCTCTAGCACCTCCGTAAACAAATCTTAACATGTATGAATTGTAATAGTCTTCAAACTATTTAGCTCTTATCACTCCATCAACCTCTTTTTTTCCACCATGGGTACCATGCATAAGTCACATGCTGCGTACTTTAATTTTATACAATGTCCTTATAACCTAATGCGATGCGTGCAAAGACTGTATTTCCTATCAAGCTATTGTTACAGCATTTTATTATTACTGCTAATATTCACAGTAAGTGCCCAATCATAGCGCATTAATGGACATTTCATGCGTATAGAGTTGATGCAGAGGTCTGAAGTCGGTACGTGGAGAGACTGGGTCTTAGTTATGCTGAAAGAAAGACTAATGATGGAAATAAACATAAAGCTTTTTTTCTAAGTGCTCGTACCAGCAAGACGCATTTGTTACTCGTGATTCATGGGAAATGGGTTATCCAACTTATATTTGTATTAAACAAACGTGTGAATGGGAATAGGTTCTTTCTCCGAAACGGAACAACTCCGGATTAACAATCAAGAATAATAATAATGGCAACGCTTTCAGAAGGTTCTACGGATACATAAGCCAGGAGGGTGAGGAGAGGTGAACCCTGTCATTGAAACATACAGAAGTTTAATCACCAATGATGGCCTATGCTATTGAAACTGCATCCGGGGGGCTAACCGGGTTTCTTCATCAGTGAACCTTAACTCTCCCACTTTATGTGGAGGATAGAGGGATGAAGCCAAGCAAAGAAGGGATAGGATTAGGATATGACAAGGAACGTTCGGAGTGGTGCATTGAGTTGGTGGCACTGGGTAGAGAGTGGGCAAAAGTTGGACCTGCTGCCTTAGGGGCACAGTAATCAACTCTTATATGAGGCCCCCTAGGACAAATCCAATCACAGGCTAAATTGGATCAACTTGTAGTCCACATTCTGCCATTAGAAGCATGTTTTCTCATTGGGTGTAGATATCACACCTTGGTTGGGCCATCACTTCTGCTTTTGGGGGAAGTCCTTGTATAATGGATGGTTTTTAAATCTGTACATTTATGATATTGTGCACAAAAAGCAAACACATTGACAAACAGGAGCTCGTGCGCAATACAAACCTGGAAACTCAACAGTATAAACTCTGGCCGGGTTCTGCAGGAAACAAATGGGGAAGATCGCCCTTCCTGGAATTCTAGAACGCCCATGTGGACCTCATCGCTGGTGGCTGGTGGATTGCTTGCCAAGTCCCCGGCAGCCATCAAAGGTATGGTGAATGGCTATAAATGTTGAAAAATTGCCATACATCTCATATATCTTCAAACCAGAAAGATAACCTTGTACTCCTTACATAATGTAATGGAAAATATAAAAAAAAACTTCAAAAGCTCAACATTTTGGCTTCTTTAGGCATTCAGGTTCTTTCTCGGTGTAAATTAAATCAGAAAGATGCCTGTTTGTATATATTACACATTCAGACATTACGTAGAAAGGTTTTTTCACAGTCTTTCCGTACCCGTTATTTCTTTTGTGTCTAACCTTGTCTAATCTAATTTTTCCTGATGTATATCTGCTTAAGCATCACATTCTGCCAATTGTGATTACACTCCCTGCTACTTACGCTGCGGAAGATATTACCCATCATTTACAGATTACTTTATCAGACAGGCGTAACCACACATTCATAACCTAAAAATAAAACACAAACAAATAGATATTCATCCTGGTTTTGTTTTAATATATTCCAAGGACTTTCTTCTTAGCATGCGTTAACTCTTCCAAGGATAACCTTACCCATAGCTAACCAGAGGGGCAAATAATTATTTACTTATCCAGACAAGCAGTAACACACACACTTTTAGACAGAATAACACATTCATGCTAACACACAGATATGCACATTACACACACTCAACATAACATACCTCTACACACACACACACACACACATATATATATATATATCGACATACATACATACAGACATACTCACTCACTCACTCACTCACTCGCTCACTCGCTCACTCGCTTACTCACTCGCTCACTCACTCACTGCCCTCTGCAGTTCCATGGAGCTCGACCCCAGGGCAGCTCACACTTAGTGTGAGCCGTGCTACTACAGTGGAGCATGTGAGACAGGGCAGCACAAATTGGGCTCTTTTTGGATAATTAGGATTGCCCCCCCCCCCGAGCCTGCCTGCCCCAGGGTCTAAATTAGCTTATCTCTCTCTTATATCTTTCAGTGGTTTGCAACATCCCCCAAATCATACAGCATGCCAATTAGCGAGCTGAGAAAATTCAGGACTGCGACGATAAATGTCCAAAATAAATGTTACCTCCATTTGTTTGTAAAAAGTGAACAAACGCAACAATGTAACAGAACCGTCTGGTCTACGCTCACTCGCGCTTCCTGCTTTGAAATCGCAGACACATCCGACACGATGCTACATCCCGCAAACAACGCGCTGCTCTCCGCCGCGCCGTCAAAAACTTCTTGTTTTGTTGTTTTGTAATTTCTCTGAGCCGCGCTCCCCGTTGTCTGACAGATGCAGGCCTCCGATGCAAATATTGAACGGCAGTTTGAATCGTAAAAGCAATTTAGTCCATTCCGAAGCAGTCTGTATTTCAGCATAGATCCTAATGTATGTTACTCAGAATTCTAATTAGCCTCTGGCAGTCTTAAGAACTCCTCCAGCGTTTGTCTCGTTCCAAGACAGAATGTTCGGTGTCAAAGTCATACCCATCTTTTTGTAAAGGCCCTCGATATGTGGAAATAATTGCAACCGAACAATGAAATAACAAGCCATCGCCTTGCATATTATGAAATCGACAGTGCGCCGCTCTTCTTTTATCTGCTTGGCTCGCGGAGAAAGGATATCGTATTGAGAGTTTTGGAACGGAAGGATTTTGACAATATTTATAGGAATTTTTTTCAAATATATTTTTCATCATAACCAAAAGAGTTATGATTAGAAGCAACTTTGTCTCTATAGGGGCCCTGCGCAAAAAAAAAAGACAACCTCTAGGTCCTCCGTTGGCAGAGGAGGGTCGGTAACATTCAACCCAAGGGGGCAATTCTACCCTGAAACACCTAGTATTTATGGTCAGGTTTTATGTTAAACACAGAAATGGAACAGAAAACATAAAGATTGAGACAATGAGCAAATTGTTCCTAACCTGCTTGTTAGTCTAGACATCTTGGTGGCTTCAGGGAGATGCCAAACCTCTTTAAATCAGGGCAGCTTAGGGGCTATTGCCTCCTTGCCCTACCTTTCAGCACCCCCTGCTTCATGGGTTAATTTATAATATTGGTTCTAGATTAATTGAATAAGAAAGACTATTTTAAGCAAGTGCAAACTAGATTATTTCAACCGAGTGGAGGTCCTTGACTTTTGCCGAGAGATCTCCTTCAACCAGGGAGATGGACTTCTGGCCACTACCTACGCATAAATGAGATGAGTAAACTCTATGTGTCAGGTGATCCAAAAATACTCTCTGAATTAGAAAATGATGTCATATTTATGGGGAACATCTCACTATAGCCATCTCGGTCGGACTGGCGACCAAGAGGTCCATGGCTGAAAGCGTGCGGCCGCACACCTTGTTTTAATACTCATGCAGCGTGCGGCTGGGCATATCTGGCTCCGCTGGCCAGTGGATCACCGATGTTCCAGAGGACCAGTCGGGGCGTTGAGCTACATAGTGGATTTTGGCGCAATGACAATAATGAGTCTATGCCTTTAGATAACTTGCACTCCAGCCCATCTTTTTGATCTGGGCCTTATCTTCCCCATTCCTTGTTTTGTTTGTTTCATCTAATAACATAACACAGCATTGTTCTCGATTCCTAGCATCTCGCGGACGACGACGTGTGTTACGAGGATTTTCCAGAACTAGATTTGACTGTTACAACGGAGATTAGTTAGCAAAGATACTATACCCCAGGGGTGTGAATTGCCTAGCAACCGTACTCTCAAGGAAACAGAAAAAAGAACATTGCGACGATAAAGAGCAGATGTTGTATTGTTTAACAAAGAACAAGATATTTCAATGTGATTGTTTAAGGGAACTATAGCATCTAACAAGGCTGAACGCACTGACACGCTCGAGGCTCATTATCAAACTTCATCTTGCAACACCGGAACTCCACAAAACTTTTGCCGGTTCCGAGCAATACATTTCTCCTGATGGCCAAGGCATTTTGATTTTTTTTGTGTTGTTTTCCTGCATATGTTCACGAAAAAGCGTTATGAAAATAAGATTAATGCGGCGGCAGCTGCAGGACAGAATGCGGGATGAGCCTTGATTGGCACATTCTCTTTGAAATAGATTTTCTCGAGATTTTTTTCGTTGACTTTTCACCTCTTGGTTCTGCCATATTAGGGAATCTTCACTAATTGGGCTGGAAAGAGCTTATTGGAAAAGCCAAATGTTAAAAAAATATATATATATATTTTCTGTTATAATTTTAAAACAAATGAGGTAAAGAATCTGAGGGCTGAAGGACATTCCGTCATTAGAAGTCATGCTGTCCCTTCACTACTCTCTAGGATTGGGTGGCCAGATGGCTTCTTTAAGGTGGCACTGATTTTAATGCATCTCCATAATATAACGGGCATCCCTGGTTGAAGGAACCATATGGTCACCTTAGTCTATGGATCAATGCTAAAAATGGCAGCCATGGTAGGTACAGAAGATTTTACTAAAGAGAGTTGGAGGGAGTTCCAAAATGACAATTTACCTAGGTCAACACGAGCCCATGGAACCAGGTTGTTGGGCTGACCCTGGTTAGAAGTCTCATGAATAGGTTAATATACAATAACCTTCATTGCCTGGAACTACATGGACTGTAGAACCAATAAAACATCAACACAGCATTCCATGCCAGCATAAAGTCCTTGCTTGGAGTGCATTAAAAGTATGGATGACAAATAAAATATTCTTGCATATTATCCGAAACGGAATGAGAATTTTTTTTCACAAAAAAAAAGTTTGGCCTGAAGACTGTAGTTTTATTTTAATAAAATATTCCATATTTACGTTCAGCACAATGGGTACGTCTACTTTAAAAATGAAACATTACTTACCAACAAGAAAGAATAACGAGACAAGGCAGTCAAGGCACTTGAATGGTGAAGTCAAGAACTGTTTTTGGTGATACACTGATCACATTAACCCCTTAAGGACAATGGGCGGTCCCTAAACCCATTGAAAACAATACGTTTTGAGCCCGTATATGTACGGGCTTTGTCATTAAGGGGTTAATCATTCGCTCAAAGCTTCTGTTTAAATATTATCCCATTTTTCTTTCTCTCCATGTCTTCTGTTCACACATATATTTTTGTGTTAAGTCTGTCGGCAGAATGCACACGGTGCAATTTAATAATTTGCTGCCTAGGAAAAAAAAATAAATGATATGGAAAGAAAAAAGAAAAAAAAAAAAGAAAAGAAAAAACAATGTGTATTTTTCATTGGGGATTTGGAAATGGATACAAAATAACAAGTGTCAGTTCAATCTGTACTTTTTGATTAAGTTGGTAAACACAGATCTAATAAAAGTTGCATGCAATTTACAAGGAAGCCACGCTAACAAGCGAATCTATTTCTTGAAAGACGCGCGATCTCAGCCCACAAGGAAAAAAAAGACATTTTGCCGATCTCCTTAGAGAACACCAATTAGACCTCAAAATAAGAGAAACACCATAAATAAAAAGCGAATCGCAGGCCATAAACCATATGATCAAAAGCAATGCGTCCTGTTAGCCAGAAAAAAATAGAAGAATATTATGCCCATAAGCATAATAGTAAAGTAGGCTACCGTTGGCTCCCACGTGCTAGATGCCACTAATAGCTGGAAAGCAGCTCCATGGACTCATTACGGACTTGCGTGCTTTGCTTTATTCCATTTAATGAATCCTTGGCTGTCCTGTTTACTTATAGTAAATGCGTTTGAAAGTACAAATCATGAAAAAAAATGGAAGGATATGCTATAATTCTCAAATTAATGCTGGTCAATATTGGTTTTAAACAGCTTCGGCTCCTCGCCGCTGCTTGTTCCGCCATCTTTACATTAATGTATTTTTGTTAAGGTGTCCATGGATGTCCACAGGATTTGGTTGTTTCTGGACATCGAGACCTTGATTGGTTTTAACAGTGGTTGAAACTTAACCTCCGTATGTACGGCATCTCATTGCATTAGATAGTTCCACTTTTACACCTTTTTATAGACTTTATCAAAGTATTCTCATGGCTGTATCACATTGGCTGCAATGAGCTTCTGCTGTGGCAATGACTAAGGTGTGTATTGATTTTGATGTGTTGTGCTTTGATTAGGCTCAAAACCCAAGTGTCCTGTGTCCTGAAGCAGTTCTCTAAAACTCAGTGAGTTAGTAACTGTTACTTGGGTCAAAGTAAAGCTTCTTACATGTGAATAGAAGGAACTCAAGAATCAGATGAACTCAACAATGGGCCGCATAATGTCTACACATGAAGAATATGAGATGTAACGCTTGCTTTGCCCAAAATGTCACGGGCTTAATTCATTTCGAGTAAAATTGAAACTGTGCAGACGTTATCTTCTCAGGAGTCTCCCACAATCCTCAACATGAAGTCAATTATGGGTGAATTAAGGCTACTCTGGTTTGCACTTCATTTCACGTCTGGGAAGTTTAGTGTAAGAGTTCTTTCCACAACGAAGAGACTTTCATATTTTATAGGTTCTGTTCTGTTTGCAACATTAAAGTTCTATTTTTCTATTTCTATCTTTTCTCACAATTTTCCTCCAGCTTAAAGCGTCTTTGACCTACACCAAGAATACTTCACACGGTACTAAGTGATGCCATTCTCCAAGTGAGTGCTTCAAAGCCTCCCAACAGCCTTGGTCTATCCCCCCCCGCGCTTTGAGCCACGAGAAGCCACGGGTCATAGCGTTTTGGGCATTAGGTATCTATTTACAATAAAGAATTATGGTAATCTAAAGTGATGTTAAAGAGGGTGCTGGGGGCTTCGGTCCAACAAGAACTTTTGTTTTCTGGAGAGCAGAGGTCAAGAATCTACACAGTAAAATAACTATAAAAAAATTGCAAAAAGTTTTTAAAAATCAAATGATACTTTATTCTTTCAACGCTGGAGGCTACAGAACTGAACTCCAAGTCACTACGTTGCCAGCTGTGTACATTTTACTTGTTTTTAAAACATATTTTTATATAATCTATAATTCAGGTCGCCATCAAAATAGCTGTATGCATTTTGTTGACGTTGTCAAGAACTCGAAATAATGTGATGGAATATTAATATTCTTAAAGTACTCAGGTATTTCACTGCTTTCTCCCAAAAATTACGATGGACCTGGTAAATATGTCAAGGTTTGTTTGTTTGTTTGTGTATTTATTTAGGTTTTGTAAAAATATATCAGTTTCCATGGGGATCATATTTATTGAAAACGTTCAAGTTGGAATAAGGACTCTTTGTTACTGGGAATAAATATTTTTTAAAAGAATTACGGAGGTTTCATAGAGGACATTATAGCGTCAGCGAGCTTCAGGGATGTCCGGATCATAGTAGAGCTAATAAATATCCTGCCTGGAGATTCTAGCCCTTCCACTCTCTCCACGCCTACAAAAGCTGCCTGAACCAATCAGCCACCACCAGCAACTTAAAAACGAGGAGAGATAACTTCACGGGTAGGAATAATCAGAACAGGAACTTAGAAACTTATAGACATGGGGTTATATAATAATAATAATAATAATAATAATAATAATAATAATAATAATAATAATTTCATAAAGGCTTTAATATATTTGTTGAGCCTTTTTGTCAACTTTTTATATATTATATTTATATATTTTGGGTTAAAATGTAGTGGTCTCGTTGATTCAGCTCCTTGGTAAGCAATAAAGCCATAAAAAATTAGACAGGAATCGCCAAACTTGGGGTACTTTGACGTATTGCCGGGCGAAGCAATATATCGCCATAAAATGTGACGGAATCCCCAATATTTATTATTTGGGTGTTTTTTTGAATAGTATTCATTGGACATGCGCTGAATTCTTGCCTTGTTTTGTGTACTTATTATTATTCTAGCAAGAATCCAGATTTTTATGCCTTTTATGCTTTTTAGGTTGTGCGCTCCTCTGTCTTTGTATATCTTTATATCTAAGTTATGCCATATTGTTTTCTAAAGATCCCAATAAACATTTCAATCGAATCTTGAAAACAAGTAACGTTACGTTTCCTTGTTACATAAAATAAATAAAGCGGTCGCTTTGTGTTTTCCTCGCCTAATATGCCGTTGAAGAGCGTTAAAGGCTGTGCTTATTTTTACGTCTACACCTGTTCGCTGAATATGTTCTGGATGCCATCATATTATTTCACACATCGTAGCCAACAGATGGTAGCCTGTCTATCAGAAAGGGTGACATATACATCGCCAGAGCTGGTTGCCAGGTACTGACAGCCGTGTCGACGAGCCGGTTTAACGTCTATAATTGCCTTTGAAAAGAAGGCGTTTGCAATAAGTCGCGCTTTAACTTCATCGTTATTGAGCAAAAGCAAAAAGATTTACGGAAACTGTAGTTTTAAAGGTCCAGATTAAAAAATAATAATAATAATAAAAAAAACATCATAATAATAATAATTAAAAAAAAAAAAATATATATATATATATATATAATATTTAAATGTAATATTAAATGTAGGCACCGATAGGTTGTAGCCATAGAAAGCGAAACAAAGATTCCATAACGTTCCTCATGTGATTAAAGCCTTTAGACGAAAGACAGAGAGGACAGATCTTCTAAAGATTATTTGTGTAGCATGGTATAGAGCAGAAATAACAGCTTTTAATGTAACGTGGTAAATATAATCTTGCTAGTTTGTAACATTGTTACACATGAGACGTTATATACTTAAATTATTCATCAGATATGTATCAGATGTGATATATCAGTGATAAAAGCAACAGACTGGAAATCTGCCCATTTACCCTGTGGTGGGGGTAACTTAAATTAAAACATGGGGGGAGGCAGTGAGAAGGGGCAGGGGGGGCAGTGAGAAGGGGCATAGGTGGTAGATAGTTAGAAGGGGCAGAGAGGGTAGATAGTGAGAAGGGGCAGAGGGTGGAGATTTTTTTCCTTTCTTTTTTTTGGGAAGGGGGGCGCCAGAGGAGTAGTCCGCACAGGACGCCAGAACACTTAAGGCCGGCTCTGAATAAACTGATATATACGATCAAATATTTTATATAGTTTTGGGCTTTTTGTGCATTTTGCTATTTTTTTAGCTGTTTGGATGATTTGCCCTGCCTCCTAATATTTTCTCCCTGGAGCTGAAAGTATTACGCAACTTGCCTACTGAGCTGTCAACGTGTTACGGAATTTTAGCGTTCGGTTGGGAGTTTTGCCGTTAGTTTAAATAATCATGTCAAGTAAAAGGAGCCGCGTTACTGATACCGCGCCGTAAGTGCCTTTCATTAAAGGCATTTTAGATCTCCGAAGTACAAATTTGTACAAAAAAAAAAAATAAACATATGATGCACAGGTTACCATGGCAACTGTTTTCTAAAGTGAATATTCCATTCTGAATCCTAGATTAAAAAGTCACGTGAAATCCACATTAAATGCTGCTAAGTGAAATTACCCCCGGCTGCAATGTGTGGAACGTTTTAGAAGTAAGAACATCTAATCTTGCCTAAAATTACTAGGGATTTTGCATATAATGGCAGATGGGTATTTTACATTGGCGGTATGCTGCCTTTTTTGTTTGTGAATGTTTAGAACTTTTTTTTTTGTCTCTCCCGCTAATTGAGTACATAATGTAGTTATTTTAGCTAATGCATAAATTAACACAAACGCTAGACTCTTTTATGATGTTTATTTTCCAAAAAAAATGCATTCTGACTTTAATTTGTTGGCAATCAGTTCATCTCTGATGTTCTAATGCCCAGCTTGGGATTCTGGTAAATTTCTTGCATTTCATAACATATTTTTGTGTGAATTCTCAGTATAGGGGGAAAAAGAAACAAGTTTGTTTGTATTTTGTAAACATTTTTACCTCCGCACGCTGAATTTGTAAACACACAGAAATCTTGTGTCGGAGATTGAAATGTTTGGCATCTGCTAGCCTACATTTCACATCACCCTGAGAGCAACATTTTATTTTACAGCAATTTATTATATTATTTAGAACATGCAATTTGGTAAAGAGAGAAATGTAGGCATGGGAAATAGCTTAATAATTAAAATGCTCAAAAATCATTTTTTGGGTCTATTCAATAAGAAGTCCAGAGGTCAGTCGAGTTAAGGGTTAATCTAACTGGCTTGGCTTCCCTCCCATGCTCATTAATCTGTGAGTTGTTTATGAGGACATTCAGCTTTAAATTTTGCTAATTACAGACGAGGGCATGCAAGCACAAAGTGAACTCACATGTCCTAGTTTAAACTCGAAAAAATTACACCCCTACAACATAACTCATAATTAAAAAGTTGAAGAAATGGGACCCTAGAACCTCCTATTAACCAATGGAGGCAGTTGATTTGCTTGGGGTGGGGTGGGGGTGTAGGTTCTTTTAGCCACCCTGTTAGCACTTACTAGTTTAGTAAATAGACCTGTCTGTCTTTTATATACCCAATATAATTTAAAAAAGCAATTTCTGCTGTTTTTGTGATCTGTAGGGCTGAAAAATCCTGTGATACCCTCATACCCAACAAAAAGAGGGACATTTAAGGTGGGGGTGGCAGGGGGGGCAGTGTGATTTGGGTCTGGCTAACTTGAGAAACTTGAGAAACTTCAAGTAGACTTACTTAGGAACTTTCCGGCATAGGATACCCTGAGCTCTCCCTCTTATTGGGGGATAGCTTTATGAAGGGGCAGGGCTAGCTGTGCATAGGGGTGGGGCTAGCCCTAGAGTGGGAGGGAGATGGGTGGGGAGTGGGCGGCAGGTAGTAGTTATGACCAGACGCCCCTCTCAAGCATGGAGAAAGAAGACCCGGGGAATCAGGGCTTCACCAGGAGACTTTTGGTCAAACCTGGAAAGTTCCCAGCTACAGAAGTGGAACACGTTGGAGATTTATATGAAAATATCATTTTTTTACTGAATTGTATAGTTGTTATCTCCAGGTGGTCTGCATGATAAGGCAGCTTGGTTTGCTTTGGGCACATTAGAATTATATATGGTTTTCTGTTTATATAATACCACTGAGAACATTCATACATAGCGCAGATGTTGCTGCCTCCTTTCTGTGTTTGTTCGTCTGCACATTTCTTGAAAAAAACAGTGTTTTTCGTGACATTAATGATTTTGGATGAACCGAGTGCTGGACCTTTTGACTCGTCTAATCTCCCACGATCAATGTACTACATATTACTGTTTGTTATTTTATAATCTACTCCGTGTTCTGCATGTCTCTTTCAGTAGGGTATGGCGATAAAAATCAATATTAATGTTCTTCTTATCCAAATTAAGTCAAATTAAGTAAAAACTTATCAATGCATTCAGTGCTTCAAGTGGTCTGTTTACCAAAGTTGCCTGTGCAACAATTATCATTTTCACCTAGTTTTACCCATAAAATGTTGTGAACTAAAATAATGAAAAATAACATAGTTATGGTAACCTACTGTGAAGCAGCTGTCATGCCTCTGAGCAGCCCTACACATGCGCGTCAACCACCATCTGGCATAGCTGAAAAATGCCTGGTGGGCCACTGGCCGACAGGACCACACACTCAGCGTTGGAGTGGCAGGTTGGGTTCTGTAGCGTGTGGCCACCGGCTGGACATACCTGATTGCATGCTACACGAGCATAAAAACGTAGCACGTGGCTGCGCATATCCAGCCATTGGCTACCGTTACGTCATCATTAGCATACCAGGGAACTGGGAAAGCGCCGCTTCTCCAGGTTGACACCCGAATCCTCCAGTTTGCGGAAGCAGGGTTCTGACACTCCCCACTCCCCGCCCATTTTATCCTTAAATAGGGGTGTGTCCTGTGACATCAATGGGAACACCCACCGACGTCAGCGGGTAGTCCTGGCCGCATCCCGCAAGTCCCTAGGTTCCCAGGTATGGTCATTAGGCGGCCACTGGCCTTAAATTGCCAAGGCCACCCATCATCGTCAGTCCTGCCCTCCATGCCCATTACCATTAAAGGATTGGATGGCTGTGATGTAGATTATTGGCCACCTGTGGGTCAGAAGCCGCTTTCTCAGGTCTTGCATGGCGTTGCCTTGCTCTGTGACCCATTGTGTTCTGAGCGATGTGTTGGAAAACACACGTATAAAGCTGAACTATTTGGAGTTTATGAAGTCTAGAGTTTATTGTATCAAGGCTATCTTTTTTGTCCTCTGTAATGTCAAGAATGTGTTGAAAAATAACGCCTGGACTCTGCTCTGCCCAGAACATGGCATAAGGACCCGAGTCATCCATTATCGTAATATAGTTTCATCCGCCACTTCACATTTATTTGCGGGAAGACAATAAACAGCATCTTGTTACTACTAGTGTTTCAAGAGTCCTCTTGGTTGCAGGCGGAATAATGAACCTTCTAGTTCAAAATTACGGTGAAATAATCCGGCATATCACATTTTATCAGGAGTAATAATCACATTGTATCGCGGCCTAAATAAAGCGGATCGTTTTCCTATCGCACCGCGCCTTCATCTCACTTCAGGCATTCCATTTCGCCAGAAAACACATTTTTTTTTGTAATAATCCAAGCAATTATTCTATCGTTTTACTTTGTGTAACATTATTAGCCACGGATGACCTGCACATTTTTTATTTTCAAGGCTCGCTAGAGATAACGATATTAGATGGGATTTTTCCATGGTACAGCTTCACCATACATTAGTAAAATTAGATATATTTGAACACGTAATGCTATTTGACTGGATTAACCCTTAAAACAGTAGTATTCTGCTTCTGCGTATTTTTGTTGTCTTATGGTTCCATTCTGCTAGATTCAATTTGGATACAGAATTTGGCCAAAATTTCTAATTTAATTTTGCCTAATAAATTGTTTTTGTTCTTTTGTTTCAAAATAGCTTCAAATATCACAGGACACGCAATACATTTCTGGTTATTAATTTTTATTGCAAATATATCCCAATATTTTTGGGGGGCTCATGCAATTCCTTCGAAATGTAGTTACGTAATATTTTACTTGTGCCTTGTAATGTGGAAATATCACCGAAAGAAAACCGATTATAACCTTATAATTTGCAACTAACTGTAGAATTTTTTTTTTCGAACGTTCCAGCTAAAGGTAAAAGCTTAGGAGTCATCGAAGTCGAGGTTTGTCACAACAGAACCTGCCGGAATAACCTCAAAAGGCTTCTTACAGCCTTGGATGCTCCAAATAATTACCCTACTTGACTGACGTGGTTGCAACCGGAGATTTTCTATGTTAAATACTTAATATAATGGTAATTTTTACATTTTCTGTCTGTGTAAAAGACTAACCGGTGCTTTAATCATTGATGGAAACATCTTGTTAGAGCAAAAGCAAGAGAATACAAACTCAGGGATTTTCAGCTCAGTCTTCCTTAAGTAATGCGCAAAGTAAACTGCTGGGTCTTGAGGACAAAAATAAATATCTCATTAAAATACTGGATCTTTAACTCAGCAAGAAAGTTGTTTTTTTTCCAGTTGTAGAAAAAAACATAACTTTTTGTTAATAAACCAATGGAAGATTTGTTTCTTTTTCTGCAATGTATGAGATTTTCAAAGTAAGGCCATCCCTGATTATGTAGGACCAAGCGCGTCTCTTCTTGAACACATTATTGAGAAATAATAAAAAGCTTTCCACTACTTTTCCAGTTTTCGTGGGATGTACAGATTAGCCAAATGGCAGCTCTCATCTGGTAGATAAGCTTCAAAGCCCTGGTACGTTGTGCTTGAGAATCACAGAAGGTTGCAGAAACGAGTTACATAGTGACATAGTGATTTAGGTTTAAAAACGTCCATCAAGTTTGCAGTTGACCCAGAAAAAGGCAAGAAACGTCAATTTTGGGTCAACAATTCCTTCTTGACTCCAAGATGGTTTCTGATTGCATACTGGATCAAGAACCTATAACTAATCCCATCCCCATCCCAGCCAATCATATCCCTTTATATTCTACTTTGGTAAAAAAGTAATCAAGCCCATATTAACCCCTTAATGACAAAGCCCGTACATGTACGGGCTCAAAATGCATTGTTTTCAATGGGTTTTGGGACCGCCCATTGTCCTTAAGGGGTTAAAAGGCATTTATTAAATGTGATCACACAGCGCCTGTAGGTAGTGAATTCCACATCTTTATTGTTCTTACCTTTTAGTCCGCACTAACTTATCTACCAAAGTCCTAGACATACACAAAGTCATAGACGTAGACACCATTTGTAGGCCTAGGTGTTGACGTATAACGACTCTATCTTATTCTACTCTAAGACTTTACTTGATATTTTGCTTTCATTTTAGGAATTCTAGATGGATTTACCCTTTAGGTAATACTGCATGACTTGATACAATGTATATCCGTTGAGATCCTTTCTTCTCAGAATCCATTTTCCCCAAAAGAGGACCAGAACAGAACTTGGCTGAAATATTGCGCAAGACTAAATATGAAATATTGTTTGGTTTATTTCATCTCATAGAATTTAGCACGTAAAAGTGAAAATAAATAGTTATTCTAACTCCAAATGAAGTCCTCAATTGCTCATTTTGTCTCGATCCCTTGGATGGAAAGTTGCAGCACACGGGTGGTTCTTTTTGTAATCACCTAAACCAGCTTTTAGTGTAGGCTCAATTTCATGCTTGGTAGGAAACTCTATATCAAAGGGACTCAGACTCTTACTGTCTTCTTAAAATAAAGCTTTCCCATTATCGGAAAGAAGAGGAAATAGGTTAATCTTAAAACTGAAGGCCAGATTCCAATTGACGCTGCGTCTGTATCATCCTCGGCATAGAGAACGAGTCAGTCTACGAGTGGCATGGATCCGCAACGCTCTCTTACGACAACTTTTAGTGGCTTTTGTCATCTTTTTTTCCGCTTCCCGAATGTTGAACGTTTATAAGACAAAAACTAAAGTAATTTGTATCGGACCACCCTGGAGGAAGTGCGGATTTACAAGATTATTTACCTTTGTTTGATACAGAGTGGGAGTTTATAAATGTACACCACGTTCTGCAATTTCATGACTATACCAGGAAAAAAGAAATAGCCCAACACTTTTAAAGTATGTAATTACCTACGCGGGCTCAAATAACAGGGTAATATTTTTTTTACCAATTTATTCCTTGACTCAAAAATGGTCGTTTAAAGCAATAAAGGGTAAATATTTGATGTCTGGAGCAAAAAAAAAATATATTGTACTTCTATCTGGCCGTACATTTAAAAGATGACTATATACACTTTCAGCTAAGTAAATAACAAGTGGTTTTGGCTGCTAATGTTTTACAAAACTAAATCAATACCATTCGCTGAATGCTACAAGGAACAATATGAATGACCTGCTTCTTTAGAACATTGGAGCTAAAGAGGTGATTCACTAAGATTCTAACAGGCGTACGGGGACTTGACCAGTCATTAACTATAAATGTCAATGCGCTTACATGAAGAAAAATAAAACAATACCAGCCATTTGGGGGAACGCATTCTTCATTATAGTCTTAGAATTCAGTGTTAAGAGTGCATGAATGAAAGAAAAAATAATAATATTATAATTATGGATATTATATTATATATTGTATATATAATATATAATATATATATATATATATATAATATATAATATATATACATATATATATATATATATATATATATATATATGTATATATATATATATATTATATATATATATATTATATATATATATATATATATATTAATTATGCACATTATAGGTGAATAAATATATACACTGAGCGCAGCATAGGTTGCTGAATTAGCAGGATTTTGTGATTATTGATTAGATTGGACAGAAAAGAAATGGACCCAAGAAGCAAGTGAAATACAAATTATTCAGGGACAGTCCAACAGCTTTCCCAAAATAGTAGAGGACAACCACCGATGAGAGGAACAAGGTAAGTAATGAGGGAAACAGGTAGAAGTCTGAGAGTTGGGATAGGTATGTAAAACTTATGTTCTACATTTCTTTTCTGAAATAAACTGCATTTTACATAAAGCAGGCAATGAAAGTGTCAATGAAACACTGAAGTAGACATAAACATATTTGACATGGACACAAACGTTAAAGACTACTAGGATTCAAATTATGGCAGCTGACCAGAAAATGCACAGATGAGTAAAATGAATAGACGGAAATCCTCTTCCTTTTTATAAGATGGTTTAATTAAATTAAACAAAATACCTGGGAGCTTCCTAGGTTTGCTGCCCTGAAGGTCTTCTGCTTTATCGTTATATGTGGTAGGTAGAAGAAGAAGTGGGGTCCTACCATCATCTCTATCATTCCATAGTCACCACTAATCCTACACAAGCAACGTGTTGTTGATAAACTACCATTTAGTCCAGTCATTAATTCACCTTCTATACCATTCTAGCCGTGAAGCAATTTAATCACCTGTGAAGGTTGATTGTGTGCCTTTCGAAGGGATAAAACACTAAATTTCCCAAAGCCTTTTGCCTGCTACTGAGTTATGAGCCTTTCTACCAACCATTAACTGGTCATTATGTTCACCTTCACGAAAGCAGTAGCCAGGGGTGCGAGGAACATGCGCCGCATTTCTAATTCCTAGCATTTAACAATAAAAATGTATAAATGTAAAATGGAGCCCGAAGGCACCCCATTGCATTTTTTCTTACTAAGTTGCTGTCGACCACCAAAGAAATTCTATACTGTAAGTACAAAAAGGGACATTTAATGACCACTTTAAATATGAACTCAGACTTCCTCGTGTGAAATTATTTCTTAATCCTTTATTCTAAAAAAAATTTGATATTGACGTTGATATTGATTTTATTAGAACTCTCATCTAAAGCAGTTGCATTTATAGTATTGTAGACTTGCAAGGTAATGTTATTTTGCTCAAGTAATGAATTGCTTGAACCAAGTCACCATTCTGAGGTCCTTCATGCTGTTGGCTAAGGTTTGAGTTGTCGCTTGAGCTACAGAAGTAAGGCAAGATACCCATCTTTACAATACTTAACTGCGTTCAACAATGAGTAGAGCTGCTGTCGAGCTTTGTTGGTTTCCTATGGAGCTACTCTATGTCAAGTTGCAGTTAGGCTCAACAAGGTGCACTTGACTGCTGTAGATGTGGTCATTGAGTTTACCAGTTGACTTCTCATGCTGGTTTGTCCACCCCATTGATTTTCAAAGAGTTCCAGGTGAATGCCTGGTTTTATTGACTTAAATCAACGATTTGAGAATAAATCAGCTACTACAGGAACTGTAGTTGAATCTAATAAATAGACATGTTGCTCACGTTCAGCTAGGTAAGCTAAAGTGGCCTCGGGAACTTGACCTGATGGTCAACTCAACCCCTGAGAGGGCTTCTTCATTTATTTGTTCTTTAAAAATAAAAACTTTGCCATTTTGCTCAGAGGAGTCTATTACTTACAACTGGTTGTTACTGGAGAATGATTAAGAATTACACCTTTTGGGGAATCCACCCCAGCAATGCCACGTGGATCCATCAGCTAACACTATAGCGCAAGTAAATGAGCTTATTCCATAGCCTGATTTTTTTTTTTTTACTTTGTTTGATATAAAGCGAAAAACAAAGTGGGATAATGAGTAACAATATATCAGAGGAAGGTGTTGTGTAAAATAATGCCAGCCTTGATCTGTATAATATGCTGAATAATAACATTAGTCGGTGATATGAAGAGAAAATACTCCAATTTATGATAAGACACAATTGTATCATATTGTAGAATAAGCCCAGGATGCAATTTCTCAGAAGACCGCGGTAATTTGTAAGCACAGATAGGTAAATGGAACATGAAATGTAATAAGCTGGATTCTGTCCCACTTAATAGAATAACACAAGGTAATTTTTATGTCAAATGATTTAGGAGTGATTGTAGAATTCAGGATGGAGCTTGGTTTCCACCGCAACCAGGAGATGGTCATAAATTATGTAATTTTAAGAGAAAGAACATACCTTAATCGTGACCCTTTAACATCTGAAGACACAGAGGAGACGGATCAAGATAATCAGGATGATTCATGTTATATTCCCTTTATAAATTATCAGTTATGCTACAAATACAAACTAAAATATTAAAAATTCATATTCGGTTTGAGAAAGAAATATCTTGTTACACTCATCGTATTTACCAACAACTTTTACATTTTTCTGTCTGTCTCTTTACTTATTAATTAACTGAGGATGCGCTGTTTGGTGTGATATTTCAGATTATGGCCAAACTAAGTGTTCATTGCATACAAATACATGAAATAAGTAAATTACAATTTTTAAAACAGAAATGAAACGTGATAATAACATGGAAGCAAAAAAGTAATATATATATATATATATATATATATTTATATATATATATATATATATATTCAGTTATTCATCTAACTTGTCAATCTTAAAATTGACAAATAAATAAATATATATATATATATATAGAGAGAGAGAGAGAGAGAGAGAGAGAGAGAGAGAGAGAGAGAGAGAGAGAGAGAGAGAGAGAGAGAGAGAGAGAGAGAGAGAGAGAGAGAGAGAGATATATTATTATTATTTTTATTATTATTTGCCCATTTATTTGTTTTGCTTTCTAAAATTAAAATGGTTTTAGGGAGGATAAGGAAAAAAAAACAAAAACCCTTGAAACCGTATCAACCTCCATCCTTTATGAAAGGAGATTTAAAAAAATGATGGTGTCCGACTCATCAAGAGAGAGCAGAAGTTGAACGTTATTATATCTTTTTTAATCCTTCATTCACTATAAACCTAATCTTAGCTGTCCACGATCGTTTTTCTAATCTCCTTTGACATAAGCATCAAACTCGAAATCATTATTTGAATCTTCACAAAAGTACTTTTAAAACCTGCTCCTGGCATTGAAAGAGTTACAAGATGATCTTAAAATAAGTTAAAAAAAATATCTTGAAACCTATATCCATCATCTACTTTTTTTTTCTCCAAAATAACCAAATATAATTTTACTTTATATCAGCACCAACTAATGAATATTAATATGATATTTATGTTTTATTTTTCATTTATTTTTTATAAAGGCAAACGGTTTGGATTCATTTAACTAAGTTCATTGTTAACAATCTACAGGCGCTATCATATAAAAAAAATAAAAAAAAATAACAATGATAAATAATAACTAAAAAAAAAACTTTCAATCAATGCCTTTGGAAAAAAAATAAAAAAAATAAAAAAAAATAAAACCAACCTCCAAAAAGTGAATTTTCTTAGCTGATTGAAAGCACCAATGCAAATTACAGGACATATTAGCTTAGAAGTGGAACTAGACACTGAAATGACGGAGCTCATGCTGTTCACCTGGCCTTTACACCATATGACCTCTCTATCATATCGAATCTTTCCTCTCTAGGGGGGGCATTCAGCTAAGTGGTCCATCTCAAACTTGATAATAGCTAAATAGCTATTGCGCTATAGGGAATTATCTTGCTAAATGATACTGTAACGTGATACATTGATTCCGGTAGAAAGAACAAAATACAGTTACAAAAGCAATAAAAAAAAGCAAAAACTTTTCTAGAAACCAACAAATTCATTTTTTTCTTTTCCTTTAATACTAATTTTAGATTTTTTTTTTAATTATTTAATATATTATAGATTCTAGTTCTGTTGTTTGAGCCTAGCCTACTAGACAAACACCCTGAATGACTTGGTCTTAATTACCTAATGAAAGTCTAACTAATGAAAGTCAATGGAGGAACAGACTTCATAAGCATTGCCATAAAGCACCAGCTCAGATCTACAGATAAAGGGAGTTTACTAGAACAAAATGAGAAGCTGTGGGTTATTACTATGTATACAGCAGTGGGGGGTTATTATTGTATACAGCAGTGGGGGGGTTATTATTGTATACAGCAGTGGGGGGGTTATTATTGTATACAGCAGTGGGGGGTTATTATTGTATACAGCATGGGGGGTTATTATTCTATACAGCTATGGGTGGGTTATTTTACTGTATACAGCGCTGGGAGTATATCACTGTATACAGCGCTTGGGGTTATTATTCTATACAGCGCCAGGGTTATACTCAAGGATCTCTGTAATGGGCTGGGACAGATATCTTCCTCTAGACAATATTAATGCTCTCGGATATAACGATGATAAATTAGGCCTACACAGAATCACATTTCACTCTTATATCTTTATATTACTACAACGCAAATATGAGATAAAACAAGGGTTAATTTTAAGTGCAGACTCATGATTCATTTTCTTTAAAAGTCAAGGTCTGAAGAATCATCTTTGGACTTCTGAGAATTACGGCTTCAGATTTGCTTCATGGAGAGAGACTGGAAAAGCTTGACATAAATTCCGACCAATAAATGACGATTGTGATTTGTCTGTTGATATATGTTTCACTGCGGCGATCATTTTTTTTATTAAACTGACATAAAAGTTTTTTTGCTTTACAGCCTTAATCATGTATGTGTTGCTTTTAATATAAGTCATGTTGGAGCGGGTTGCCGCCGGGCTGTTGGAGCCCACTCTGAAGCTATACGCGCCTAAAGAGTATCAGTAAAATGCGTGTCCCTGGAGGGTGAGTTGACTTTCCATCCATCATTTCCATCGGTTTGGTGATTCAGGCCAAGGTTTGGCTAACCAGGCTCTGTACTCCATTGCAGTTAGCCTCTGTTTATGTCACAGAATGTCCTTATGTTATTGAATGTCAAATAAAGTTGGGTGAAAAGTAAAAAAAAATACTTCCGTGGTGGTTACCATGACTAAAATGTTATTATGTTTCTGTTTTATTATTTCATATACAGCTGTTAACATTCCCCCATCTTACAGCCCAGGAGATATGGTGGGCACATTCCTCCCCAAATGATTTATTCAGCTTTAACCTCACTTTATACTACCAAGGAATGGGGAGACTATGTGGGCTTTACGCCCCCCAACGAATCCACCCCCCCTGGGGTATTTTGAAACATTAAACTCTAAATCTAAATGGGTTAAAGATGGGGTGAAGACACAGGTGGCCTCCATGCCTCCCATGGGTTCATTAATTACATTGTTACTTACCCTAGGACTTTCTTTTGTTACCTTTCTACCCCATTGCACATGGGGTGCGAGAAAGGGGAGGAACTTGTCAGCCACCCTTTAATAACTGGTTACTTTCCAATTGTTAGCATGTGAGAGTACACAGCGCCATTCAATTCTGGTCAGTCGTGTTAACCCTTAACTTGACTGACCACGCTAAGTTTTAATGAATCAACCCAAATGTGTTTGCTTCAATGTCTACCGTTTCCAGTATTGTGTTTTTGATTTTTGGTCATTGGAGTCAGTTTTTTTTTTAACATAAACCCTCAAAAAGGAAAAACGCAATGCTAGAAACCGCACATTTGGGTTCATTCACTAAAAATTTGAGTGGTCAGTGACAATACATTGATTGTCATAGTGGACTCTTATAGTAGGACTACTTTCTATCCTTAACCTACTTTGTAATATGTGAAATGACTCACAAACCGAATCTGACTCCAGATGTCTCACGGCACAAACTTCCTTCTACAAAAGTAGATGTAACTATGTGAAAAGACCCTGATAGAAGTTTGGAATAATGCAGCTATTACCACAGTGAATCCCATTGATTTCAATGGCAACTAAGTTATTACAATCAACTAATTACAGGAAAAAAAGCCTTTCGTTTTTTGCCATCTGGTCCATGGCAGTATGTGATTAAGCCTAAATTATACGATAGGATTTATATTTAATAGCTGGTTATTATGCCCTGCGTTTTACAATCAGACCTTTCACTTAGATTTGGTAAAATTAAAAAAAAAAAACAACCTACAAAAAAAGAGTAATATTTAAAAGAACAATATATGGCTTAATTTTACTGAGATAGGGAGGTTTTATACTCGGAACAGACTTTTAATAGGAGGTTTCCATAGTGACGTTCAACAATCCAGCTTCAAATTCATTGTATCGGCTCCTCTTAAAAATATTGATTTTTATTCTGTATTTTTTTCTTGCTATTTTGTACTTTTGATATTTGAGTTCTTCTGCTCGTTACATGAACCTAAATACACCCAATTAACATTTTATTTTATTTTCAACCCTTTCTGCCAAGGTCATGCATTTGTTTTTAACATTCTTTCACTTGTCCAGAGGGAAGTAAAATGAGATGAGATAAATTGCCTTTTACAGCCCAATTATAGCAAATTGTTGTAGTGTAATTGTACATCTGCATTTTATGGTTAATGAGAATCAAATCGGAATTATTCTGGTTTCAAGACATTTTGATGAAGAAAAGCCATAGCTATTGAATGTAAACCGTTAAAAGGAACACAAAAATGATCCAGTCATCGTTTAAATATAGCCCTAATTCCTTTTTCTCCCTAGTGGCTATACATGGAATTGCAAGTAAAATATTATTTTAAACCTTATGACAATTGCAATAAATATATAAAGCATAATGCAGAAACTGTGTAAATATAATCCAGAACTGGTTAAGAATATAGCGAAATAATCCATGTTTATATTTTTTGGGGCAAAATTAATCATCATTACGCACAAGCCCCTTTCGAAGCTTGGCAATGAACGTGTTTATTTTACCCAACAAGTGCATCCTTGTTTGTAATATTAAACTAAATACATACGATTTGCGTAAGCAGAGCTGGCAGGTGTGAAAATCGTAAGTCACTATCATATGTTACTGTGTAATCACATCCGGTGATTCAGGTTTTGCAAACTGTCAGAATACGCAGCCTCAACCATGCCAAACATAACAGTTAATTCCAACACTGCAAAGATCTGTAAGCACATGATAAATGGGAATAATACTTTGTATATGTTCCGTGAAAGGGTTAATTTTATGAACTGTCTTGTAACTCATTTAATATTTTAAATTTACATTTCTCTTGCTATTTGCTGTTTAATTCTTTCCCTCGTACCAATTCTTCTACCCGCAGTTCACTGGACTGCCACTAGAGGGATTCCTTGCCCTGTACATTTATAACATATATATATATATATATACATATATTTTCTGCTTGTGTATAATAGGAAGAACACGGCTGGTTACAGAAGGCTGACCGTTATCCAACATAAAATATTTAATATTTTCAGATAAACTAGGCGTGGGATGTGAGGGGATTTCTCACAGCACAAAATTTCTACAGTAACAATTTTCACGGCAGTGTTTGGGTTTCAATATGCACCATATGGACAAAAGTATTGGGACACCTGACCATTACACCAACAGGAACCTTGATAACATTTGCTTGTGACTGAGTGGCTGCTTAAAGTAGCCAATCAGTGGCACGATATGTCAAGACATGGAGGAGGGGGAGAGCAGTTGCAACTCTACACTAATAGGAGACTTGAATAAATAAAAAGCCGATTCTGTTTCATTCACTTCTCCAGCACTTATCTGATGGCTTGGATGGCAGCTGCAGCGCTTTAAAATGTGTCAATCCCAAGAGCTACATTGTTTCTTGGACTAACAATGCGACACCTAATAACAAAATGTGTTTTAAAGAGCAAATTCATATGTCAGTCACACGCACATAACTTTCCTGGATCAACTGTAACTGTATCAAATAGCTGTTTCTCGTTATGAATGTATTGCGCAAGAAACAGCTGTCTTAAGTAGAACGCGTCTGTTTTCCCGTCAAATGTGGATTCGTGTTATTCTAGAACAGGTGCATCCAACGGGAAGCTCTGCAGGTGTTGTTTAACCTACTCCCTCTCCCAACCTACTGTAGCAACAATGATGGGCAACTTGGCTGCCCCTAGTCTAGATAAGTCTGGGCTTATTCAGCTACATTGAGCCAATGCTTGATCTACAGCTTGGATCAAGATAAAACTCATATGAATATCTTAAAGAGCTGCAAGGAGCATCTAATGTCTTATGGATTGCGAAATATTTATCGATCACTATACTGGCAGCGTATACTGGCCAAGGATGACTCGGCTTAGGCCAGGGTTTCTGATCCTGGGGCAGATCTCTTCCCAACCATCTCCTTTAAACTATGGAGTTCTGAAACAACCTCCATAGCACACTGTATCTGGAGTTAGGTTATGACATCACATCCTATTCCTCAGTAAAAAATATAAGAGTCATGAGGGTAGATCCTTGTGAGTGGCTGGTCACCTATCCTTCTTCTAGGTCAGGGACGTCCAACGTGCGGCCCTCCAGCTGCTGCAAAACTACATCTCCCATAATGCTCTTTCAGCTAAGGGGCTGTCTGAGGATTATGGGAGATGTAGTCCTGCAGCAGCTGGAGGGCCACACGAGCTGGAGCCAAGCCAAGCCTGTTTCAACCCCTGTCGTCAGGATTTTGCCCCCCCTCCCTCCCCACCCCTTTGTGATGACTTCTTCTCTCTTGGAACAGCCCTTACTTAATTTTTTAAATTATTATTTAATATTAAATATGTGTTTTCCTACATATCCAAATCTTTTAAACTTTTTTTAATCCTCAAAAGATATAGAATGCAGATTTAGTATTAACCCACGCAGTACCCGAGGGGGGGGGGGTGAAAAACCCAGTACACATCTCCTGGTACATAAACAGTGATTATTTTACCATGGAGTTAAAATTAAATAAACTTTTTTTTTTTTTTTTTTTTACAACAAACGGTTACTTTCCCCTCAGCTAAAATATTTAGAAAGAAATATCGGAGTGTTAAAAAAGCTTCTTAAAAATAATCTCACGCCAGCAATAAGATATTTTCTGGCAATTATGTGGCTTCGTTGCCCCTGGGATGGCTGAGAGCTTCCCCTACAATTGAATTTTTGTTCCGACTCGGGTCTGGTTTTTATTTTTTTTATTTTTATGTTTTTTTTTGTTTTTTTTTGAGTCTACAGTCTGCACACACAAATACCTGATGATCTCTGGAGCTAGAAATCTGGTTGTCAGTCTGGATTTTATCAGACAAGGTATATGTAAACACACAGCGGTTACAAGAACCTGTGCTCTGCAACACCGACAAATGGCAAGCGGCTTTCTCTATAAATAGTCCAGAAATAATACGGAACAGTATGGAAAAATGGCAGTGAAGAAATCTTCGCCAAATCTATATATATATATTCTGAATTCTTATCCGTAATATAGTATATTTTTGGAATCGTGCGACTGGTGGCATCTTTTGACGATCATCTTTTTTACTACATAAACAAAATTGTAATGTATATATATATATATATAAAGTAAAAAGGACTAAGCACTCACGCAACAAACTGATATTATTTAAAAAGGTCTTTTACTTTATTTTAGGGTTGTTTTTTGCCACCAAGTTTACATGAATAATGGTTCATACACATTGCTGAACTTTTTTTAGTTTTTATTCACTAAAGCAGTAGTTCACCAACTTCACAATGAATTGTACATGGCCAACCCCAGTGGGTCCTCTTCTGCATGAAGGGCTTGGTTGGCCCTGAAAATGTATAGTTCAATCACCCCACTTGCACTATACTATATAGACTATATATGTGGGGCCAAACAAGCTGTTCTTGCTTTCAAAGATCACTCGGGTTGGCCTTCATACTGCCTGGAATAGATTGGTGACTTGGAACAGCAGATCTTGCCTGCCCAATTTTTTTCTGCTGGAAACTCCTAAATTGGGTTACATCCTCTTTAATAGATAAACCCTAACAAATGTATGGATCTAGGGCTGGACTGGCTCTAGTGGGGTGACCAGGGCACTTTAAGGTCAGCGGCCGCCTGGTGACATAAGTAGGACCCACAGCTCATTATGAACGGCCGCCATACCTGGGAACTATTAGGCTCTGGTGACCCAGAGCCCTCTCTGTGGGACTTCCCACCGACATCAGTGGCAACACCTGCGTAGTCAACGGCATTTCCCAAGGAAATGGAGGCTGCACATTAAGTATTTATGCTCACCTAGCGTGTGGCCGCGCATGTCCAGCTGTCCACCCAATCCTTTGCCGGAGTGGCAAATCTGGTGAGTGTCAGCCAGCGACCCATAGGCCAGATGGCCAGTCCAGCCCTATGTCTAGAGTGTTTTACTAGTAACAGTATTAATAATGTTACAAAATATCATCAATTCCAGTTACTACAGGTGTATAGTTTATATAGCGGCATGAATCTCCCTCAAACCCCCCCCCCCAAAAAAAAACCATTTGGGATTTATTTTCCGGTGGATAAAGCTTTGCATGTCTGAAACGACGGTGTTTGCACAGCTGTCCAATCACAAGAGACTTCAAATAAACTTCAAACATCATTTCCAGGCTGATCAGTTTGACCAAACAAGATATTGCGTGTTCTGCGGCACCCGCGTGCGCCGCGTCCGACGGACGGGCAGGCTGCAGCGAAGTGAAACGTTCACAGCGATTGAAATTGTAGTTTTTTTTGGCATTTAACACAAAGATAAATAAGAGGACTCTGCCAGTACTACCGAGCAGGTTCAAAGTGGCCAAAATGCGATGGTTTATTGAAGTTAAAAAGATAGATTTTTCACTTTGCTTTTAAAGTCCTAACAATAAGCTTTATTGGAAGACTCTTAGCAGCCGTGATTCATAATCCGGCTCCTGTGGGGTCAGTTCTTTCGAAATTCTTTTGTGTGCGAATGCCAGGCAATTTGAAACCCCTGCTCCTTTCTCTCTTTCAACTTCAACTTTGTTACATTTTATCATATATTTTTTTTTTCAATGTCCCAGAGCATTGTGCGTTTTAAGAGTTTCTTTTACCAAATACACTGATTTCCTGAATTATTTTATTGGTGCAACGCTGATGACATCACGTTCTAAATATAGGGTCTTGGAAGCAAGAATAATCAGAATGATGATAAGCAAAATGTAACGTTATATATATATTTATATTTATATTTATATATATATATATTATACATTTTATAATGTTAAAATATTTTTTGTGAGGTTGCATTGAAGACAGTGAGGGTTTTAACCTCTTCATGACAACGGGCCCACAATGCATTGTTTTTAAGGGCTTAAGGACAACCCATTGTCCTTAAGGGGTTAAATGAAAAGTGGTCATCAACATAGCAATAAATGAATCCCAAACAGCATTAAAACCAAATGAATTTAGCTCCAGAATATTTTTTTTTAACATATAACTCCCAAAGTGCTCCATCTCATTAGGACTTTTTTTTTAAAAAAAAGTTAGGATTAGCTGCAGCCATGGACCGATGATTATTTTTCTTCACTGAGAGGGTGGTAGATAAGTGGAACAGCCTCCCAGCAGAAGTGGTAGAGGGTAATACAGTGACGGAATTTAAGCATGCGTGGGATGGGCATATGGCTTCTGAATCTGAAAGACAAGACCAACGACTGATAAATGGGTAGACTAGATGGGACCAGAGGTAGCCAGCAGTTAGCTGTACAGTTGCTGTTGGACCACAATTCCTATGATCCTCCACTAGCTTCTGGATGCTTGTAGACAGGTAGAGTATAATGAGACTTGCAGTTGGCCGCCTTAATCTTTTGACCTGTTAGTGTTCCAGAATTTGTAGCTGCTACTTTCAGGACCATGGATAGCACCCGATATAAGACATCTGTTTATTCGTATGGATCAAGTACCAAGTATTCTCGCTGGAAAGGGAATTAAGATAATTAAAAATAAATGAGTCAAGATGCGAGAAATTAAACAATGATTTTTTTATGAAGCATAATGAAAGTTGGTATTGGCAGCATTCGCAGTCCAGTAAATATCAGCGCATCGATTCACTTATAGACAAGCAGAATTATTGATTATATGCAATAATAATAATAAATAATAAATAATATTAATAATAAATATTCTATATTTAAGCAACTCGTCACACTTGTGTTTTACTTAAAGAAAAAATAATATTCTTTGATAAATACAAGTCTATTATTTATTAATAAAATAATAAACAGTGAGCTGTCGGTGAGATCATTTTTAACTTAACATTGAGGTTTATTCACCATAGTCAAAGTTTGCAGGAGAGCTGCAGTTTCAATTCATTAATATCTGTTTGAAAGGAATATAATAATAATAATAATAACTTTTTGTAATTATATCCCTGTTCTTTGTAATATTTCTACATTACATTATTAGAACAAGGTGGAAGGACTAGTTTACAGGACATTAATATCTTTCTCTTTTTTCAACACGGAAAAAAATGTTCGGGGAAAAAAATTCAGAAAAAAATAAAAATGTAGACTAGACAATGATGGCAGTTTAATGGTTCCCACATCTACATTATTTTCGTATCTTTGACTTTTCTATGAAGAAATAGTGCAACCGGAGGATAAAGGACCCGATTCATGGTTGTTAGAGGCAGCTTTTGCAATAAACCACTCTGGTAAAAAAAAAAAAAATATATGTTTAATCTGAGAGATCCGACAAACAGAATATACTGATCAGCAAGACGAAGTGTGCGCTGTAACAGAGAAATACATTTTGGGAGACTTTCCAGGCGTGTGCCTAAATACGACTGTTGGGTAAACGTATATAATAAAGACGTACGAGATAGAATAAATTCAGGTTAATATATCTAAGTACCGATCCTTGTAGCATCCTCACACATTTTAACAAGTTTTGCAAAATGTGAGGTTAAACTGTAAAGGCCATGTTTTACAACGGGAAGCCGAGACAGGCTACTACCACATTATATATATATATATATATACATATATATATATATATATATATATATATATATATATTTTTTTTTTTTTTTAAATTTTTTATATATATATATATATATATATATATACATATTACATTTTCCAATATATATATATTATATTTTATACTATATATATTATATTTTCCAATATATATATTATATTTTATACTATATATATTATATTTTATAATATATATATAATAAATATAATATATATTATATATATAGATAGATATATATTATAAAATATAATATATATTTTATATATATATATATATATATATATATATATATATATATATATATACATAGATAGATAGATAGATATATTTGGGGTTTTTTTTAAACAAAAAGTTTGAAAAATGAAGGCTAAAAGAACTTCTGATATAATCCATCATAGGTGCAAATATTCTATGCTAAAACATACAATTATACTGGAAAGTACTGAAAGTATTGAATTCACGTTTCTGAAACGTAACCGTTACCGGTACAAAACCCACACTCTACATACAGCACCCACTTAACTTTAATATAAAAATATCTGTTAACGCGAAAGTTTCCTTTGAACATAATTGGAACATCATTTCTAAATACGCCGAAACTGCAGGCTTACGGAAAAAAGAGCCCGGTATTAGCACATAGGTCAATGATTTCCTGAGGACTTTGGATGTCCAGCTCAATTTTGGATAAGTTTAATATGTCCCCTGGGAAGTGATTCATTCCTTTAATTTTTGGGGTAAATGGAGAGGTTAGAATAAGGGCCAATCCTTCAAATAATGAGGATAATCGACTCACGCAAGAGGTCATTTATTTGAAACTGAATTATTACTGGCACTGTGGATCTTTGAAAAAAAAAATATGATTAATTGCGTAATTTCGCCCATTGCTTCCCTCTTATCAACTCTTTGCTACAGATGATGTAATTGCCGATATTTCTCACCTATTCAACAGCCAGCAAACCCTGGAGAATTGTTAAGGGACTTGGCGAGAGCAGGTTATTGGCGAAACACTATTACGTTGTACATTTCCTTCCATTTATTACAATTTACTTGAAAATTAAAGTTCTTTAGATAAGTGATAAATGAAACAGCTTAAAAAAAGCTTGTTGCAGGAAGTATTAAAAACAGTAAAAAAAATATATATATTTTTAGGTTAAGATATATATTTTATCCACAAAAGTCTTTCTAGGAATACATTTTATACATAATTTTAAGCGTGTTATTTCATACTGCAGGCAAAGGCATCGCAAACAGGAAGCGCATCACAAACAGTTGGTTACAGATTGGGAGTAAACATTGGTTCCCTTAATTGGATTGAGCATTTTTAGGTAATTTTAACAGGTTTTTTTATAGGTTAACCAGTCTAAAGAATGACTGTTACTCAGAGTTCAATCACACTAACTATATATATATATATATATATTACTTGGTGGAACAAGTTGCGTCAACTCCACTGGACCAAACAAATGAAATCAATCTTTTGAAACATGTACCAAACCATACCGCCCCCACTCCCTCCATACCCCTTGCTATGGGATCGAGGGGTTAAATCATTGTCTCTTCATACCCAAAGGGTGCAACTTCTAGAAAAAAAATACTCTCTTACTTAATTAAAATTCCCTCTGAAGCTGACCTTAACCAGTTGGCCTCGTGTGTTCTCTGGACCACTTTTCTATTTGAAAACAAGGAGAAAAAAATCTTGGTATTGGAAAACAAAAAGGTATTAAATATCTATTCTTAATGGAAAGTCTATCATAATAACCCCTTCACAGCTATGTCCTTCTATGACCATTTATGAGCGACCTTCAAAAGTGCCACTAAGAGGACGCCAGCAGGAGGACATCTGGAAACGACTCGATTTCTATGGGGTGAAATCAATCAAGTCTCCAAAAGCAAATCTTTGCACCCTTCACCTGCTGAAAATAAGTATCATCAATAATGTATCACAGGTTAGAATCCCAGAAATCTGCTTTCTAAAAGATTCCAGCTACGTTTTTTCCCCATCTCCTCGGTTTGTAACAGCTGACGGTTTTTCAAAATGTTCGAGAACTTTGTATGATAAATGTATTGTTAAGTGCGGAGCTAATACCATCATATAGGAGACATATTTTACCATCAGCAGCGTACATTTTATTTCCATCGTGATGGCTGGCAAAAAAAAAAAAAGCAAAGCGAAAAATCTATTCTTAATGGTTTAGGTCTCTAGCTTTAATCTGTTCATTCTAATTTTAGAGTTTAATGTGCACATAAGTCACTGTTTTTTATTGCTTACCCTAAGGCTTGCATTTATCAAGCAGCGGAAAACGCTTTCTAGTGCAAAAACCTACCATATTCTATCAAATATAATGAAAGTATCCAAGAAACTTTTTTTTGTTGTTTCTAGATATAAAAACAGAATTTGGAGACATCGGGTTAATTGTTTTATTAAATTATATTTAAACCTCATGAAGGATTTTAATATCCTAAAATAAAGAAATGAATCCACCAAGCCTGGATACATAGCAAATTCTGATTATTATTAATAGAAAATGGGGAAACTTTTGGTCAGCTTGGTCGCAACAGGATCCCCAAAGAATTTGTTAGAGCTGCAAGCTGGTCAATATAAAGAAAATATAAATGGATACCATGCCAATGGCACACATGAGCTGGTGCTGTGTCCTAACAGCAACGGATCAACCGAGGAGAATACATTACAAACAAGTGAAAACTTTTTGTTAGGATGCTGCTGGTTCTACTGAACGATGAGGGTTGATGAGTCAAATACACACAAAAAGTGTAATAGTAAGTCTAGATGTGAAATCTAGATGATGTCTTTGGTCACGGTGCCTAGAGGGACATCAACTGAACCACACTGTCAAAGCCAATGAAGCCATAATGTAGGTCTAAGGTTGTTGTACTGGTGGATCCTGATGGGGGAGGGGGGGGCAGGGTAATTGCCCCTCCATCTGAGAACCGGGATAGTCCAAGAGGTACCTCAGTCTTCATGTCTCTAATTTCCAGGAGGTTCAACAGGGTCAAGTAACGTCATGGAATCTCTAGAGGTCTCCCCAAAGGTAAATCCAGTTGAAGACCTTTTTGGTCTAGAGTAATGCTGGGTCACTGATACGAGTTGTTGTTCCATAAGTTCATGATGCATGTCCAGGGATAGGTTCATGTATATGGAGAGCTTCTTGCTTTTCCAAGAGCTTGCATCTTGCCGGCGGTGGTATTGTACAGCTAATGCACAGCCAATAATTGGCTGAAGTTGTCATGACTCTTTTTTGTTTTTGAGCAAGGGTGGCTTTGTATGGCTTGATTGAGTTTTTTTACTGAAAATACCACAGTGGATCCAGTTCCGGATACATATCTCTTTGGGGAAGATTGGGGCCCTGGGGTTCTCCTGTGGCCTTACAATGGTACAAGCATCTTCACCAATGTGGTTAAACTTAAGTCTCACCTCAGGCTTAATAAGAGTATTCCTCCGTGAGAAACATTAAATTATTTATTTCTTGTGTGATGTAACTTAATTACAAATGATATGCCATGAGAATATTGTCCGCTACAAACAGCTACCTAGTATCCACGCACAGTTTATTTCTGTCTATCGTTCCGTCAGATAAGGTCTATAATCCCATTGACTTCCTAACACACTCAACTGCCGAATGTCTCTCCTGTTTACTTGTAAATGTTCTTTTCTCTCAAATTACCCCGATTCCCTCTGAGAAAACAGACAAGAACAAATGATCAAAACTGCAAATGCCTTCTCACTGAAACATTCAATTAAGAGATGCATCCTGTTTTGTAAATGCTGCATACAGATGGAGCTCACTTCAGCCTCGCAGGAGAGCCAGCTTTATCAATGTCGAGACCTGACGCCGAGCATATTGCCGAAATTCACTCTTTTCAGCCGCTTTTTTTTGCAACCACCAATTGGACGCTCCTATTTGTTATTTACTCTCACATCCCAAAAGCGAGCATTTGCATGACACAAGTTACTGAATAATCAGACATGGAGGTTTGCTATGTTTTACACGTGTGCTCTTGTGTGTGCTTGACTATATCTCGTTATTCAGCCTTTTGGCTAAGATCAAGTGAGTAATTAATTATGAACGAGGAAGAGCTTAGCCCTTTGGCCTTAAGGCTGAGGAGCCCAAATTGAAGCACAAGTTGTGTTTGGACCCCCCCAGATTAGTTACCACACTAGAAATGCTGCAGTGGAGCCTTGGGCTCTGACAGCTCGACTCTTGGGTGGGGAGGTGAGCCCAACTTTGGCCTGCCATCTCCCCTTGAGGACTTTCCATCTGGCATTGGCTACATTGGCCCACGCATACCCTCATGGGGGGGGGGTTGGGTCCCATGAAATGAGATTCCAAAGAAATGGAAGAGAAGGCAAAAGATAGAAAGCAGGGTGAGTCAATAAGGTAACTCTCTAATTTGTCTACATTCTAATGAGCAAAAACTAAAAGAACTCATTGTCATTAATTGTAACGACAAAAGGAACCTCTTTCACGTCCTTTGAATGCCACCAGCCGTTACATTTAACAATGTAAAATGTAATGCTATAACCAAAAATAAAATAGGAAATATCTGTACACCTATACCGAAATGTGAAAGATTTAATTATCTTGAAAAGCAGCTAACAGTCAACTGTCATACATTTCCCGAATTTTCGTCACCGTTAAAATGATTCCTACTTGTCCATTTCATGTGGATTATAATATTTGGCTACATGATGTTACAAGAAGTGGATACATTTTAACCGTTTTCAACTAAACATTGGGCCAGTAACAATTCACTCTAATCCGTTAAAACATCTTACATGACTTCATGATCGGTGATAATTTGAAACATCAAATGGATTATCTTTAACAATATAACCACAAAATTGTTTCAGCGAGCTCAGTTCTGGTCTAATTTAAGTAGACACTTCTTCTGTATTTGGTTGCATTACATTTAATTCACTCCTTCTAATGATGCACTTTCTCAGTACTTGATTTATATGCTCATTCTTATGTTATTCCTACCAGTATATATATCATTGATGCATGTACTTACTAAGAGTGGGAGAAATGTGGCAGAAAAGCACAAAAAGGTACTTCTGGCAAAAATGAGTATTTAGAATTTTTTTAAAAAATCAAAAAACATGTATAATAGAAAATGTCATTTTAAAAACATATCTGTTACTTGTATTTAATAATAATAAGGGAAGGGAATTGTGATAAGTAATAAAGCATTGACTTGTAGGTTCATCAACACTTGATTTGGTTGCAAGTTGCCTATGCCAGTTGGGGGGGTGCAAATGAGGAACCACAACTTGCCACCAACCAATAAAGAAGTAAACAAAAAAGTGGGACCTATCCAGCGCCTGGCTGCATTTAGGATAGCAGGGAAGTTTTTTTTTCTTTCTTGAAGCCCAGGGTAAGCCATGCTTCACACTGTCCATTGTGAAACAAAGGTGCTAGAACTCCAAGTGGTAGGACCACAGAAAAATCAGGTCCCCATGGGGTGGAGGCAGAGTGCAGCCCTTTCCTTCATTCAAGGCTTGGGGGGCTAGATCATCTAGGGTCTTCCCAGAAGAGAAGACTCATTGAAATGTTTAAGAAGAAATGGCGGCCAAAAGGCATAGCCCAGCCCTACCATCAATAAAAGGAGTCTTCAGGGACACTGCTCCATCATGGCACTTTGAGTGTGACCATGCTAAAAAAAAAAAAAAAAAAAAAACCACAAACACAAATGTAGGTTTGAATGATCCTGGGACGGACCAGACCAAGGTCTAGAAAAACTTGTATTGTTGGGCTTTGAGGGTAATCCTCAAAGGTTCATTAATTGCCTGCCACTGCACATGGAGGGAGTAATTACCAGCTTCACTTTGATTGAGATTTATTTTTAAATGTGTATACTTTTTCACTTATTTTGCCAGTTATAGGCGAGGATATGTGAGTTCAACTTTGCAGGTAAATAAACAAGTAGCTTTGCGACCTCAGTCGAGCTGAGTTGGCTGCTTCATGAAAGACCAAAACATTTCTTTAGATAGGTAAACAAAATACTTGGAATAATATGAAAATCAAGCTTTAAAGGGGTACATGTTTTGTCATTATTTGAATTCTAGAAACATTCCTTTTCTTTTCCTTCAACCCCAGTAATGATATATTTATATTACAAACTGAAATTAAATACACATAGAAGTGAAGGGTTAATTTGAAAGGGTTACATAAGTAGCACAATATAATTAACTGAATTTCCCCGGAGGGTACCGTATGTTTATTGTCAAGTGCATGTCAATAACAAATACATTTAGCAACTACTCCCTTCTGATATGTTTAATATTTTCCTGAGCTGACTTTATTGGCGAGTAAACCTGCGCAGACCACGAATCGGTATACTTTATTATTTTACGCCGGTGTTAATGCTACTACGGAGTCCAATCACTCGGTTATTGGTCTGGGTCTATTAGTATGAAGTCTAAGACCCGCCATTATTTCTTTAATGATAAGGCAGGGGAGGGGGAGTCAGTTGTATGAGAAGAGTGCAAGGACGCCCATACGGTATCGTGAAAGATGCTCAATAGATGCAGCGATATCGACTTAGTCATAATTTGTCGCAGTAAATTTTTTACGACTGCGTTTCTGCTTTTGTGCAGTTCTGCCGGCAACGTGCTTTATTCTTCTAATTAAGATATTATACCCCCTTTTAAATCCTTAAGTGCTAACTTACTCCTTTGAACACATCTCCTTCTTTAAATGTATTTTTTTTCTGATATATAATAGCCATTTTCTGTTCATTTAGAAAGATTTTTGCATTTTTCTGATGTCCTAGGCCTAGAGTGGAAAAATCAGGAAACGGCCCAACAACTCCCATAGGGTGAAGCATCTTAATAACTGCTCTATAGTGTGCTAAAACGACGCTTATGAGATATAAACTGTTTTTATGTTCCAGGGCCGGACTGGTGATGACGAGGCGGCCCTGGAACCCTGGCACCGTAAGGTTTTTTTGCTCACGTAGCATGCGGCCGGGCATCTCCAGTCCATGGGCCGCTGAAACCGCAGATAGGGTTAGTATGGTGCTGACGGTCCACGGTCCACGGTTGCCTAGTGTGCCAGATGGCCACTTCAGGCCTGTCATGGTCTTTTCACTAAAAGAACAGCGAACCCGTGCTGATAATTTAACATGGTTTCCTTTGGAATAGTAAACAAAAGAGAAACAAAATGCCGAGCGTGAAAAATATGACAGCAACCTGTCATATGATGTAATTCATGACCTCTCGGAATAAAACCAAAGCATCGTATAGATTTTTTTTCCTTCTGCTTCAGCTTCCTTCTGTGAGAACGACAAGCGTATTCCTCTCTTTTGGGGATTCTTTTGATATAGATATATAAGCTTTCAGCGCTCCGGACCATCCGCCTGGTCAGCAGTAAAGGTTTAATAGAGATTGATGCAACTATTGGGTGACATTTAAACTTCTGGAAAGAAAGGAGGATGTCCTATGGAGTATCTTTTTTCATGTTAACCCCTTACGTGTACGGGCTCAAAATGCATTGTTTTCAATGGGTTTAGGGACCGCCCATTGTCCTTAAGGGGTTAATATAAAAATCTCTCTTAAAAGTAGAAATTACACATCGAAACCAATTGCACCTGAGGCCAAGTGACCGAAACATTGTTGCCAACTGTCCCTTTTTTGTTTCAATGAAAAATGAAACCCTTGGTCTCTAATCAGTAGTGTGACGAACTCCGCATTAACAAACCGTTCAACACTGGCCAATAACAGACACAAAATTATTATCCTTAATATGCATGGTTGGGCCAACGCATTTCGCCTTTTTTGTTTTATATATATAAAAAAATCATAATGCAAATTTTAAAAAGGTTGCTCTTATCACCATGGAAACCAAAACAATTGTCCTGCTGATTAGACCATTCCACTGGTTGCTATAGCAATATTTATTATACTTATTCATACCCATATTTGTATCAAGTAACACAAGAATTGCCAATGATAAACATTATATTAAATTTAAAATGTTTGTCTCCGTGCGAAACAAGTCTTGATTAGAATACCTTCATTGTTTCTCTGGTTAATTAGAATTTCTCTGTAATGCTATCCACTGTTGGGGAATCTCCATGGAACATCTGCAACCCCCCACCGATCCCGCTCCATCTCATCATTGATTTTAACCCATTGATGACAAAGCCCGTACATGTACCGGCTCAAAATGCATTGTTTTCAGTGGGTTTAGGGACCGCCCATTGTCCTTAAGGGGTTAACATTCTTTCGGGAGATCCTTAATGAAAACCACACAACCGAAAAAGGGAGCTAGTTTGTGAATTTAACCCCTTAAGGACAATGGGCGGTCCCTAAACCCATTGTAAACAATGCATTTTGAGCCCGTGCATGTACAGGCTTTGTCATTAAGGGGTTAAATAATAATATGAATTCAGAAGAAACAGAAAGTTCTTGAAATCCAACTCCGTTTCGATAAGCCCTAATCACACGTTATCACAGAAGCCACTTTGTTAGATTTAAAATAACAGCTCTCGTGTTCATATCTCAGGAGGTACGCACTAAATAGTTCTTTTCTCTTTCACTACTTTAGGTAACTAAATTATAAGCAGCCGGAAATCCCGTAAGACCTATATTAAAAAAAAACAGGCAAGCAATTATATCGGCAAAGTTTTTACTGTCAGACGGAACTGTTTATTATAAGATTATATATATCCCCAGTGAAGTCTCTGCTAAATGGAACCAGTCGGTCTCCGTGGAAGTTATGGAATATTACAAGATGTTTGCTCGGGAGATCCACAAAACAGGATTCGAGACTTTAGTCATTATATCTAACAGCTCGGAATCCCGCGGTGAGCCGTCTAAGCCGACAATATGAGCAAAGTATGGCCTCCGAAGACTATTTGTTATTTTGTATTTGTGTTGAAGTCATGTACACTGTAGATAAGTCAAACAGTGCATGGCGTGGCTGTATTGTATATCGTACGCCTGCAAGATTATTATCTTTTATCTATTCTCTTCCATCTACGTTCGACATAACCTGGTGGGAACTTCCACCAAAAATGGCGGCGCTTCCGGTGACGTCCTCTGGAGTTCTTAGAATTTGTCATCAAATTGGTTGAAATACATCAAGAACCACCGGAAATCTTTAGAAACTTTCACTAAACTCTTTGAAAGCTTCTACATTTAAACTCTTGATCTGTAATATTGGCTTGTGATCTCAAACACTTCAGGTGGATCCATCGAGATGTTTAGGGAGGCCATATTGGGAAGGAGATTCCCGAAGATCCTTTAAGGCCACCAGTACAGTACAGTCAGTGGATCAACATTTTGGATTGGGCTAACGTGTCTATAGAAACCCCTTTCTTCTCCCTCCAGGTTTCCTCTCGATCTATTTTGATTTACAGTAATTATGTTGTCTCTTTTCAGAGAATTTACATTATGTAGCTCCTGACAATTCACTGCAGACCCCCTAAGACCACTCTAGAACGTTATATTTGTAAATTCACCTTGTGATAAAATAAAGCCCCTTCTTTTCTTATTGACGGCTCATATGAGCGACATTCTGAATTATGGTTAAGAACGCACGGTGCGGGCAGTACAGATATAGTGCCCTTACTTATAGCGTTCTTATTGCTTACAGTACTGTTATTATTTTTGGAATTTAGTATCAATTTTTATGTGATAAAACATTATATAATATTAAACAAATGACTCATTCTAGTGCTTCAAGGGGATTAATATTCTATGAAAGATCCCCAGAAAAGCTGATGAGGCGGTTCACGGTTTGGTGACATTGTAGGATCTTCGGTACAGCAGCCATGCGGCGTTTGCTTTTTTTATGAACTATATTTAACCTTCCTATTTTCTCCAGTTATTGTCCATCTAAATTATTTTTGAAGCTATATAAGAAGCCTTATATATCAGATGATGCTTCATCGACTTAAATTTGACTTTTTTTTTGTCTATCCCATGCATGTTTAAATTCCCTCACTGTATTACCCTCTACCACGTCGGCTGGGAGACGGTTCCATTTATCTACCACCTTCTCTGTAAAGTGAAAGTAGAGAAGGCTTATAATATAATTATAATAAGTGAAATCGCCGTCTCCATTTTCGTTATCTCAGGCATTTGTTCTTGCACTGCAAACCCTTGAAAGTGGTAAGAATGATATTGTTTTTAAATGACAGGTGCGACAAAGAAGTTTCTGAAAAGCTCACACCTCTGTCACAATGTCCTACAACTATTTCAGGTATATGTTCTCGGATAAACTAGTCCTAAAGTACAAGAGTAAATGCTGAAAAACCACTCTAAATTACAACAAATTGTTCAAGTGGCCACTCTGTTTTGTGAATATTTGACATGATTGAGCAGAACGAGACTCTCTCTGCTTTTGTTTGTTTTGTTTTAACATTATATGTCTTCACCATTCTATTTTTCTCGATATAGACAAATTACGTTGTTTTACCTGTCTCCCAGAAGCACAAAATGCTTTTTGGGATTGTGCAAAAATTGCAAACAAACTTTTGATATTTGGAAAACACGGTGATTGGTAACACCTACGATGTTATCAACTCTCAGTTATATGTTATTTAACTATATTTAAACTTTTATATTTTTATTTTTTTGCGTATATTCCTGTTTTTTGGTATTATGTTAACTTTCTATTCTTTCCTTTTGTAATTGTATGTTACTACTTCGGTAGCATTTGTTGCTTCCGTCTTCCTTCTTTACTCACCTTATTAACCTCCATTAACTTTTTATATCACTGCCTTATGAAGAGTTATAGCTAAATAGATTATAATGGCAATGGTTGTCCTGTTGTGTGACATAAACACCTTACCTGGGTCCATTATTTATGTCTGATGGGAAGCCAATGAAGAACAAAAGTGCGCAATGCCAGTCAGCAGCTGCAACAGCCAAATAGGTTATTGACATGCATAAAGCAGGTTATTGATCCACAGGAGAAGGATATCATCTTGCGATTCTGGGCAGCCGTCCTTAAAAAGGACATTATGGCACTGGTAAAGGCGCAAAGGAGGGCTACAAAGTTAATAAGGGGATTGGAAGATCTTCGATGTCTTACAGGGGATATGTTAACATTGTATAAATATATATATGCAGGACCGATATAAGGAAATCTCCATTGACCTGTTCTTTAACAGAAACGTCCTCTGAGACAGGAAGAGCCAAGATTTCATACACAACAGGGATTTGTTACAATGAGGGCAGTAAAGTTATGGAATTCACTGCCAAGAGAGGAGGTTCTATCAGAGACAATGGATGCCTTCAACATGGTTCAGGATCAAAAGCAGGAATGATGGTTAGAAAGGTCGAATTTAGGTCTTTTTTCAACCTAAGTTACTATGTTACTATAATAAAAAATAAGGACAATATATATATAAAAAAGCTTTTATCAGTATGTAGCACAAATCAATAAGTACTAGGGAGCTTACACCAATAAACTTGGCATTGTGGCCAAGATATGCAAAGAATGAAAAAAATGTTTGCAATAACACAATACAGAGTTCAGAGGATGCATTAGCAGGATGAACGAAACCGGACGTAACAAAAGAGCACCTGCTGGAAGAAAACAATCTGGATTAGGCGACATGCCTAATAGGAACGGCAGGGCTGCGCATGCATTAGGCTCACATACTCATAGAGTAGCAGAATTATTCAGCTTAATGACATATATCATGTTCTACCAACAAGAAGGAATCTGCAAGCAAATTTACCCAAGCATCAAAAAGTCAAGAGCACTTGAACAGCAAACCAAAGGCTTTGTGAGCAGGGAAGAGATAAGCGGCGGGACTTGCCCAGAATGAATGGAAATAGAAATATAGAATTTGCCGGCAGATCAGACCCATTCGGCCCCTGTCTGGTCTGCAGGTTATTCCTGCTATAAAGACTCAAATATCAGTCCCGCTGATTTCAATAGGATCACTCCCTGCCACTGATTGGCTGCTTCAATTAGCGGTACGAATCTTCAGACCGCGGATAAGGAGGGGAGCAGATCCTATTTATTTTTCGTTCAGGTTTAATCGATACAGAGTAACTTACCTACAAAGCTCTTTAATGGGCATTCCCATTGTGGAGAAACAGAACAGACCTACGGACGATGGTCATACTGTAACGAAGAACAACGCCTATTATCCCAACGACTTCATCCCTGCATACTTTTCTACAGATATTTTTCTCTTTTTTCATTTCATCATATATGTATATTTTTTAGCGTTATAACATCTCGTAAATGTTTTAGTTAATTAGCATTGCATAAACTCGTCGGGCTGAACACTACCCCATTGTGTTTATTGCTAGTTTTGTGGAATTTATATGAAAACCATCTGCATTGTGCGAATCTAGTAAATTGCACCGGGAGACAGATGAGACGCGCGAGTGTGGGTGTGTTTGCACAGAGATCTGAAATGGGAATTCCTGGCGATCTCTAAGTGAAATCTGCAGAGGGTTGTCATGGGCAACGAGCATTTATAATTAGGGAAAGCATTACCCATAGCAACTAATAATCTAAATGTGATAAAATAGTTACAACTTTCTTTTAAAGTCTCTCTTCAGCTGTGTTTGAGGGAAAACTCGTATATTAATACAAATTAAAGAGAAACTTTTTTAACCCCTTAATGACAAAGCCCGTGCATATACGGGCTCAAAATGCATTGTTTTCAATGGGTTTAGGGACCGCCTATTGTCCTTAAGGGGTTAATTTAAAAATTTTGTTACAGGGTTCAACCAGTGGTGTATTTACCTTTGGGTTAGACCTGCCTGCTGCCCCCTCAGTGCCGCTGTGCTTTCCAGTGGGCGTTAGGATATGATGTCATATCCCGGTGGTCAGTCGAGTCAGTCGATTTCAGACCAGAATATGACATTATACATATATATATTATATATTGTATGCATACATTAAAAAAAGATCAGTTGGGGATCTATACATCACACATACCTAAAGATCTTGAATATAAGAGTAAACACCGAGTCAAATTAACTTAACACATGAATAATTAGTATCTAAACACTAGTTATATTGTGCATGCGTTCCCCTTCATCAGACTTAATATAGCTACTATGTTACTCTCATTATGGGTTCAGTTAATATTTTTTTTTTAATTTGCAGAATTTCTGTCTAACGTAGAACATGAATTCAATGTATCAAAATAGAATTCATTGAAACTTTTTTTTAGACAAAAAAAGAAAACATATTCCGACCAAACCCAACCATGAACTTGGCAAACATGAAATCACGCAATCAAGTTGCCATTGATAAGCTTGTCTCCCGGCAATCATTTTTGCATGTTTCGATATTTTGAGGACGATTTGATATCATCTCCATAAATTCTGTCCATAGCTCATCTGTAACTTGCACGCGATCACTGAAAAAGGGCTATGGCAACAACCAGTAACAATAATTACACTAATTAAATAAAAGTGTCATGAAAATACACTGGCCACCTGAAATTTAGATTTTTTTTTTAACCAATTCATTGTTTTTTTGAAGAAAATGTAGCCAGTGGCTAGAGGCTGCTTCTATATTTCATTTATACACAACACATAAACCCCAGGATTCATGCAGAATGATTTTAATGCTTAAAAAGCTTTTTTTTTTTCTTGAACAGAGCCATATGCCCCGAGAACAAAGGTAATTTTTTTTAACATTATCCGCTCTCTAAGCAGGAGAGCCGGCATATCGTTTTTTTTAAAAAGATTAACAAGCTCACAAACTTCACAATCTAATTGAAGTGCATTTTGTATCACCGATCGCTCATCCTTTAATTCTTTCGTTCATGCCATTAGGTATCAGTTAAGTGTACTTTGTTTTTAATTAGATGTCATTTGAATTCCATTTAAGTTGATATTTTATGCCTCTTTTTGATTACTGATGCTGTGGACCTGAACAAAAAAATCTTCTCACTGATTTCACAGAGTGGGGAATTGTTTAGTGAGTGCACCGGTTCCACATAACTTTTAGTAGTGTTTTTTTTTTTAAAAAAAATATTGGTAAAACCTAAAAAAAAAAAAAAAAATACATTGACTATGTACCAATGGTAGTAAATTGTGGCGTTCTTCTTTTAGGATATAACACCTATGGTCCTCTGATGTGTAGATGCTGGGGTGACTCAGCTGGGTAGACACATTTTATATAACCAAAGTAGTGTTGGGTATAACAATCTAACAATGTGCATTTTATAACTATGGTTAATTTGATTTGTTTTCAATTTCAAATTGAATTTCTCTTCCTTTGTAACCACAAAAGATTCAATTAACTGACTTCTAATGGATATCTTTCAATATGTGGGCTTCTATGACTTTTGAAAAATATATCCCGACATATCTTCCAATATATGGACAGGTCTCCAGAGTTATAGAGGTAACTTAACTAACGATACGTCAAGAGATGAATTTAAATATTATCAAGTTGGCTTTTGTTAGTTGCAATGTTGTTCCGTTTCGGTCAACTTGGTCAACTTTGCATGAGCAACAGGTCTCAACTCGAAGCGTTGTGAATTGACCCCATACATGTTAATTGCTTTGCCTACTGTATCTTTTGATTTGAGAATGATACCAAGCATGTTTTTTTTCCCTTGTTATCCCTATTTTAAATAAATCCTAGCCATACATATACATCATACAGTAGCTAGTTGCATTCGACTGTCCGGTTTGCCATGCGAACATGAAATAGAAGAAGCTGAATTAAAATGTTGAGACTCTCCTCCTCTTAGTGTAGTTAAAATGGTGGCCTTGGCGACAAGCGAATGAATGAAGATTTTCATATTGTACACATTCGTTTTTGGTTTCTTTCGTTTCTCTCGTCCAATGTTGCATTCATTTGTTCGTTATTCATACACACAAAATGCATTCATACATTATCGGAACACCTGGAAAAGTAAGAAACACGGGTTTTCCACCTACCCATAAAATGAAACATAATGTTTATTGGACGAACATAAATATTCGGTCTGTTGTTGAGCTAAAACCTTTAGAGCCCCTCCAGTGGTGTCATATTTATAATTCATAGTCCTATATTTTGCCCTCATTCCATGTCAAGTAATCTGCATATATTTAATTGTATTCCTAGGAGTTCTTTTCACTTGTGAGGCGTGTAATTTTGCCCTTGGCACATCCAAAGCGAAGGGCAGTCAATGAGCGCAAAGTCATTGTAACTTTTATCAGTCATACATTCAAGGATTGCAAGGGTATCATAAAAAGCGATAGAGCTCTTGTTTATTTAGCTGAGACAGTCTGGGCGTCTATCCAGCTGGATTCAAATGAATCGGGACGATGTCCATTTTGTGATATTGGCTTTTATGCACCTAACATTTAAGCTATTTTGTAATCTTTGTCATTATAAGTCTAAGAATGATCCTGCCCCGGAATGTCTATCTTAACACAATGCCACCCTTAGAACATTCGAACCATTACTAGACGCTGTATCTGTCCTATTACCATCAAACCATACAAAAGGAAAAGACGAGACTCAGCTCTCCTGTTATAATGCAAAGTTTGCCCTTGGTTACAAAGGACAAATTGACAATTATAGTTTTAAATTCCCTTTTCCCTGAAGGACTAACAACATAATTAAACATGTAAGCTTTCTGAAGATTGAATAACTTGATTTTTAATTTACTGCGTGAAAATGAATGCGAGCGCCGCTTACCTTCTGCCCCGTGCACGCATGTATGTTTAATAATTGGAATATGTATCGTCATTAATTTTCTAACCTGAATTAAACAAGATATTCGATGATTTGCCACAGTGTTCAAAAGAGTTGCATTACTAATCATATAAATGCAACCAAGAGAGATCGGAAAGGTTACAAGGCTTTACATGCTGAACATACTCATAATTTCACTTTTTTTTCAGTAATTTATGGGGTAATGTCATCATAATAAGCGTTGCTGATAGTTCTTCAATTGGTCCTGGAATCACCAAAGGGATAATTACCCAAAATGCTCAAAGCATGTGAGTCAAGCTAGTTAGATAGCTAGTTGTATAGATTTCAGATGGATTCACCAAGGTCCTAGATTAAATTATATACTAGAGCAGCCAATCTTTGGGTATCTGGTAGCACTTTATGTGGACAATGAGAAGTCATCATAAGAGGTAACAATAGGATATGTTGACAGGGCCTAGTTTAAGAATTCAAAGAAGATCATCGTTCTAAAACAAACCAAGGTGCCATGTTAGCGCCACAAATGCGTCGTTACCTCGAAATGAGATTATGTTCCTTCTCTTAGGAGATCTGGTGATCGGTCATGTAAAACACATTTGCTTTGAACATGTTGAAGGGAAATACTCGGACATAGTTCCTATGTTAGCTTTGGCCACATGGAAACTAGAACCATATTGAAGAGCCTTCTTCAGACTCTTCATTTAAGTCTGTATCGCTTCAAAATTGAAAGGCCCCCCTCTGCACCTTATGGTATTGTAGATATTCCCAAGGAATACTTGTGTTAGGTGTGTGTCTACATGTTAACATTCAAGTCTCAGATGTTTACATTGGACAGTTATGGAAGCCCAACACTGGTCCACTCACAGAAGACCCAGGCCAGACCTGCCACATGGCTCTACTCTCAAGTCCCTTGTTTCTAGCAGATTTATTTTACTTTTCATAAAAGAAAAAACAAAGCGTTAAACATTTCTTGCAATGCATTTATCAACAGCCAAAAAAAACCCCCAAATAATTTGTGTTATATGACGGAATTGTGCTGGCGTGCGGTCTGTTCGTTTATTTGTAGACAATTAGTAAGTCCATGCTTATGATGACTGACTCACTTATTTACCGCAGTTAGACTGTAAGATTTCCTGGTAACCATTTCACAATTCCAAAAAATCAATTTTTGTAGTTTCCCAAGAGAATATATTTAAGTGTGTATGTATTTAACCCGGTGACTGTGCAACATTAGGAGTAAATTGATTTTTGTTCTGTAATGTTGGAAATAGGAGATGTCTAGCTATGAAAAGAAAGTATGAATATTTATCCCGTCCTACCTGTACTGTAGAGTTCATACGTAAGAACAGTAAATAACATTAAAGGCAAATGAGCTCTAAACAGAAAAAAAAATATCTAATGCTGTAATGCGTTGATGCAAATATGTATTCATGCAAAAGTGCAAAGAGTACAATAGGAATATTGTGATATATTGAATTAGCGCATGAGATAATTAACTTAGTAGACGGTTGCACTTTTTTTTGTCACTGATTGGCATACCTGGGAACTTCTGGGCTCCGGGTACCTGGAGCCTTCCCTTACGGGACACGGCCATGACTGCCCGCTGACATCACCGGGAGGTCCCATTGACGTCGGGGGAGTTCCCGCTGACATCAAGGGGCGTACCTGCCGACAGCAGCGGGAAACACCCCCATTTAAAGGGAAAATGGGCGGGGAGCGGGGCGTGTCAAGACCCTGCTCCCGCACCTCGGAGGATTCGGGTCTTGACCCGGAGAACTGGAGAAGCAGTGCTTTACCCGGCAATCTCCGGGCAAACCCGGAGAGTTCCCAGGTATGCTGATTGGTTGCTTGAGGTAACCAATCAGTGACAGGGAACTATTGTGAGTCTGGGTGCTTTCTGTGCCTGTGCGGGATGTTATGGCAGACCGGTGGTGAGTATAACAGCTGGCATATACTGTACAGCTGGGTGTTGGGAAAAAAACAAATACATAATGGAGACGTTCTCCAGAGTCCTCCCGTTTATCTCCAAAGAGGACCCCACTAAGTTATGATATGATTGCTGGAGTGTTCCTTTAATTCTTTTTTTCCCAAGTTGCTTTGTTTGCATGCGCAGCTTACAAGACATTTCAATATCTATCAATACGCTGATGTCCCATTTGAGTTACCTTCAACAGTAATTATAATGTTATTGTAATTTAGTCTCAGCCATATACTGTTTTCAATTAAAAATGATTGCAGCTAGCTTATAATTGGTACTAATGTGTCTCAGTAGACAACCGGATGAATAATCAGAGAATTTTAATAACTGTTACAACATTTCCCCCCCACACTAGATCCCTTATACCAAGAACACCACTTGACCCGTTCACCTTATACATGTCTCTCTTATTAGAATGATGCGGTTTGGGTGGAGGAAATGTCTTTACAGCAGGAGAAACGGGCAGACTAGACGGGGACCGACGGGGAGTTTTCAATGCATCAGACATGTTATTCCTTCCTATTACTTTTAAATGCCTTTTCCTAAAAATAACTTTTTAATCTCTAAAAGTTTGTTCGGGAGATGTGAAAACAAATTCCAGGCAACGACAGGCTATTGCCATGGAAGCTAAAAAGGATTCTTGAACGTTTGTGCATTTTCTTAATGTGATTCAATGTACAGAGGAAATAATGAAAGGACAGACCTACTAAGATGTATTTGTTTAACATGCTAGACAGAGTAATCCATGCTTTGTCCAAGTAACACATTTAAAGGAACACTCCAGCCATCAAAACGCATGTAATACATGAGAAGTCATATAATAAATGCAGAATTCCCCCCTCCGCATTTGCCCCTTTCCCTACTCCCCAGCTGTTTGCCATGCCGGAGATGTGTTCAGCTTCTCCTGACACATGTGTTCATACCTCCCGACACGTAATATACTTACCACCAAGCAAGCTCGGCGACTGTTCCTGGGGGGGGGTCTAACTATCTTCACCTAAGATCTTCAAGCAGCCAATCAGTGGCTCTACAGAAGCATCTAAGATCTAAAAGCAGCCAATCAGTGGTGAGAATCGTTGAACCACAGTAGATGTGGGATGTTCAGCTGCAGCTTCTCCATAACTTAAGTGATTTTGATTATTTTTTTTACCTTTTAAAGAAGAATGCATATTAAAGTACTTTTTAAAGTTTATAAAGTACTTTAATATGCATTCTTCTTTAGGGAGCCTCTCTAGGACATTAAACTGTCCCTTTAAGGTCTCCTGTGGTCACTGCACGCTATGTTTGCCATGGTGCCACAAAAAACCTCAAGCTTGATCCCCTACAACTATCGGCAGGAACAAGCTATCTTTTTAACAATTATTGACCTGTCATGCTAAAATTCCACATTAAGTTGTACTAACACCTGATAACCTTAGGCAGGAGGACAGGACTATTTTCACGCAATTTTAGCAAGAACACTCATTTGATAAAAAAAATAATTTAGCAAAATGCGAAACTTGCAATAACTTTAACCAATTATATTACCGTTAGGCTACGGACCATCGATTCCCATTTCTGCGTGACATATGCTCAAAGAGACGGAACGTAATTGTATCTTGAAATTTCATGTCTGACAACGATATTACTTCTTCATCATTAAACTATACAATAAAAAAAATTATAGCATTCATGCCATAATCATTTATGAGCATGACTATTTCATCCCCGAAAAAATATTTTATTCCCATCCTTAAAATTAGCAAGGACATGTTTCACTTAAGGCTAAAAAAAAAAAAAAAAAACTCAGGAAAATAACTTTATATGCACATATTCATAAAAAAAAGGACTTTTCGCAGAAAAAAAAAATGTAAGGCCGGGGGCGAATTTCTATAGTCGTCGAGATTAGAACAAATGATTTTTTTTTTTTTAGACTGCATACTAAATTTGAACTAAATGAATAAGGAAGATATTCCTGAGTGTTGATAATTCAAGACTTCCTTGCATTGACTATTGCTTCAGGGCACCTTCTCAAAAGGGCAGATAGAAGAAAAAAAAAAACGCTATGATTGGTTAATGTTGAAAAAATGTGAAATTTTGGGTCTAAACCAAAGACGGCAAAAACATGGACGCTTGATAGAACATATTTCACATTGTTTAGAAGGCAATACAATTGTAACCCTTAGGAAATAAAGAACAATTTAAAATCAGGAAACCACTCGGCACGGCCATTAATGGCATAATTTAATTTCTGAATTGTATCGTTTTTCTCTTTTTTTTTTGATGATGATGAAATAATGTACGAGAACAATTTGCTTTTCATTTTAGATTGAGCGTGCGGTTGGGATCAGAACTCTTGACGTATTTCTTCACATAGAAGAATAAGGCTGCTAACAAGTGATGTAGATGAGATATAAAAGGAAATGTAGATTCCATGAAGGGAATTTATACATTTTTTAATATTTTTAAGTTTTGAGGAACATTTTCATAAAAATTATTGATGTCAGCTTTGACCCAAAGGCCCTTGATGCCAAGTGGAGGGATATTTATTTTTGGAGCTGCCCTAGGCCTTACCCAGGTTAATGCCACTGTTACCCCCTTCCATGCTGTGGCCATTAATGCTGAGTGTCTGGATATGATGTCATATCCCAACAGGCCCCCCATCGTGTTAATTGACTGGTTGGGGTGATTTGACCCAAAGGCCCTTGATCCCAAGTGGAGGGATATTTATTTTTGGAGCTGCCCTAGGCCTAACCTAGGTTAATCCCACTGTTACCCCCTTCCATGCTGTGGCCATTAATGCTGAGTGTCTGGATATGATGTCATATCCCAACAGGCCCCCCATTGTGTTAATTGACTGGTTGGGGTGATTAGTGATCTCCCTTATTGATGGCCAATTTAATAGTGGCACTACAGGAAGTCCCGCTGGCATTAGTGGGCGGTCTTGGTGGGGGGGCCCCTGCTTTTTAAGGAAGAAATGGGCGTAGAGTGGGGCGTGTCAGCCACAGATATCCAGCCTCTGGCCTTAAAGTGCCAGGGTCATATTTTATACTCAGTCCAAACCTGCTCCTGTCAAATCCTCCTTTAGTGAATAAACCAGAACAAACGATTATTGTAATACCAATGTTTTTATTTCTAAACTTAATTTAAAAAATTCAAAAAAAAAAGCAAGTTTCGTTTTGTTAACTTTAAAGCATTCTCTGCCTGATGGAAAATATATTTTAAGATTTTGCATGCAAAGATATCTCGCATTATGAATGCACAGCCTTCTTCGAAACGCTGCAAGTATTTTGCTTTGCAAATTCGCAAACATGTCAGATAATATATTCTTTACATATGAAAACGGTATAGCGAGTAAGAAGAACCAATGCAAATATTGCGTCGAGAGCAAAATTTGCAAGACAAAAATACAATCGGACGGATTCTTATAAAAAAAGCAATAGAGAAATATTTGAAGACTTTCAAGAGGACAATATTCTTTCTTTTTTTCCCTAACTCTGTTTTAAATTCCATTATTTTATGTAAAGAGTTTAAAAACCCATTTCAAACAATTGTCTAAAAAAAAATATATATATATTTTTTTAAATATTTTAAAAATATTATTTTTTAAATATTTTTTTTTTTTTTTTAAAATAACTATAATTACATTTCTCAACCTACCACGGTCTCAGCTTTTAAATTATTGTGTCCGACCCTTTATTTTTTTTAATTTTTTTTGATCCAAGTAACAGATGTTATTAAAATCTCTGAAGGAATTATTAAACTGATGTTAAATCGTCAGATATAAAGAACCATTAAATGATAACGCGTTAAAGCATACATTAAACTGCAACGAAAAAATATAATTAAGTGTATGATATACCATCATTAGAAATGGAGAACCCAGGTCGTACTTAATAACCATTAACGCATTAATTAGTAACAACTGGCGACATCCATTGCGCAATACATAAACAATTGCGCATATTTCTCTTCTGTAGAAGATACAAATATATCTTTATATAGTATATCTTCGATACATATGCGTTACGATATTTACAATAACAAAAAACCTGGTTTTTATGCCCCTTTGAATTCACGAGACGAGTCTCAGGAGCGCTGCGGTGCTTTTGATAATACCGGTAATTTATCATAGTATGGATTTCTGAAATAAATGTTATAATTAAGCAACTTCTTTTTTTCCCCCCTCGTAATTGAGCTGAGACTTAATTAATTCTTAAATGTTTAATATTTCCTCCGCATACTTTTTAATCAAACCGAAATGAGATTATTAGTCATTATTTTACGTGGATATTGATAGGACAAGATGCTGTAAGAAGCGAATCGTGTACAAATTATTTAAATCTCCGGGAACAGATAGCATCAGTCATCTTACAATAATTGGCACAAATCACGTCAGCTCATTACATGTTCGTTCTATATTATACTCAGAAAAAAAAAAGAAGTATAATCCTTACCAAAAGTGCCGCCACCGCCGCCGCTCATGGATTATTGATTCACTAACTGCTACGTTGACCCGCAAATAAATCACTTTCCTACCCACTTGCCATGCGATAACCTTTCTACAACTATCTATTACATTTAATAGACTAAATAAATCACCATAAATCTCGGGGAGATTAAATATTAACAAGTACATCACTTTTGCATTTTGTTCTTTAACTTTACGCATGAATCATGATTCTTTTTTCGTCCAACGTCCATACATCACTAGGATCTTACTGTCAAAAAAAATGAGCGTTAATAGTGTTTTCTGGTACAATCGCTAATTAAAAAATGGCAGGTTTTTTTCTTTTTTTCGGTCAACGACATAAAGGATTCTTTACGTTCCTGGATCCCAATGCTTTGTTCTTTGGCACAGAAAAGGTTAAAAGCAATTTGACGACTCTCCTTCTTGGATACCATTGTCATATAAAAGTTATAAAAAAAAGGACACTGGTTCTTAGCAAATGAGCTAGAGGTTATCTTTTTGTGACTTCATTACAAATATGTTATTGAAGAATAGGCAGCGTAATGATTCACTTCATTAAGTTTGCATAGATATGAGGATTTTTCTTTGAGCTGGGAGATTTGTGTATTAGTTAAAGATGGTTATCACATTATGGGCGCTTGGTGGGCAGGATATGGTACTGAAAAAAAAGTAGCCCAAAGTCGGCACTTTTTTATTAAAAGCTTCCATTATTTACCAGGAGTCATCATCTGCATATCCCAAGCCATCTGATCTATGAATAAGAAAATGTGTCAAAGTGGTGCTATATTGTATCTATAGGCTCTGTATCGAGGGATGATGACCACTCTCAGTGTTTTACCCTGAGTCTTAGGGTTTTTGCCCCAAAAGCTTCCATTATCTACCAGGAGTCATTATCTGCATATCCCAAGCCATCCATTCTATAAACAAGAAAATGTGTCAAAGTGGTGCTATATTGTATCTATAGACTCTGTATCGAGGGATGATGACCAGGGATGATGGAGCTGACTCGTTCCTGTTCTCCCCCACTGTGATCATATAAGACTCCCAGTTGGTGCTTTCCAGTGCTCCCAGTATGTTATGGTGCAGCTGACTTAACTAAGCCTATCTTCAAATAATATCCAGTCAATGTTTCCACGAGGACCAGAATAAGAGCCGCTATTGGGTGAGCCACTGCATGATGGACTATTAAAGGGTTAATATCTTAAGGAAGTCCCAGAGTCAGCTCATTGAAAGTTTCCAGGTACCGCGACGGCCATTTGTTTTTTTGTGACCCAATTATATGATACGTAAAGGAAGGCGATCATAAGAATGGCTTGTGCGTATAAATCTTGTGTAGCACACAGCAGAGCCGTTTCTGGTGTCTTGGAGGCAAATCAAATGAAGCGTCCAATTCCCTTCTGTCACAAACGTAAAAATTCAGGTTTGGCTTCTGCAGATTTTTTACACAGAGGTCAGCGAGATGGGGGGTGATTATTATACAGGGTGCATCACTTTACTTTATGATGTTGCTATATACACAGCCCTGGCCAAGCCTGTCCCAGTGGGTTCTGGATGGGCCGAATGGTCACTGCAGGAGGACCTTTTTAAAACAGGTTAAGTACCAAAAAAATAAAATAAATAAATAATAATTAAAAAAAACAGGTAAGTACATGTAAATTTCTTTTTATTTTAAAAGAAAGCAAAAAAAAAATTCCATATTATTTAGAAGTCTCCGGGATTTAAACGTTTGCACGAAAGAAAATCTAATATGGATTTAATATAATATTTATATAAAGTTTCTTCTTCTACCATAACCGGAAACTTTATTTGAGGTTTTAATGGGTATATTTTCTGGGCCGCATAGCCTTAAATGAATCCTATTCTAGATCAGAACACAAAAGCTGAACAACAGTTAAAATACGAAATAAAGGAAGTGATCGTTTTTAATATCAATTTAAGGATTTTCGGGAGGCACTTTAAGCCACTTTAGCCTTCAACGCATCAACCAGGTAAGCAACATTTTTTCACCGCCACTCTTATATACCATGGAATTAATATTTTCTTCTTAAATCAGCTAATCGGTGTTTTTTTTCTTGTTCAGGCCGCGGTGAAGGTCCTTTACATTCCTTTACAATGTTTTGTGCCTTTTGCTCCCTTTTAAATCACAGGGAAAAAAATGCCTGCGAGATGAATGGAGAGCGTCAGCTCTTCTACGCTGTCATTATATACAAATACAGAATAAGTCAAACATATAGAAATATAAAGTATAATACACTGACATGGGTGTCATTTGTCCCCGTTGCTAAGAAACAAACAAACAAGCTAACGTGTGCTTTTATCAGTAATTCAATTTAAAGTTCTATTGAAAGCTATTAAACTATGTACTAGCCTCTCATTGTTCATATATAATGTATATATATATATTTACGAGGAAAAAAACGGAACCCGGCCTTGTTAAACAATGGCACACACGTAGTTATTATGAATTTTCTTTTTTTGATGAATTAGTAAAATGCGTAAACAGGACATAACTAGTAGCGCATCACATAATTATTTGGATTTAGCGAAACTAAAGGTAGGGGTTTGATAGGAAGGCGCTTACAATATAGAAGAGAATATACAGTTGATAAGCACAATACAAATCAAATGGAGACTGTTCAGCTCATCCTCTTCCTCTTCTATACTATAGAATACTATATATACATCTGCGTATTAGAGTGCATGCATGTGCATCAATATATACACTTTATGACCAATGTGGACACCTGGCCATCACACCGATATGAGTTTGTTGGCCGTTTACTCCAAAAGCATGAGAAATAACATGGAGCCGATAGCTAAAGCAACCTCCACTCTTCTGGGAAGGCTTGCCAAAAAATTTTGGAGAGTTTCTGTGGGAATTTTTTGCCCATTCAGCCCATAGAGTATTTGTGAGGTTGGCCTGGCTCGTAATTGGTGTTCCAATCAATCCCAAAGGTGTTCAGAGTGGATAAAGTAAGGGCTCTGTTGGGGTCACTCGAGTTCCTCTACACCAAACTCATCCAGCCATGTCTTCGTACCGGAGTAGAAAAGGGTCTTCCCCAAGCTTGGGCCATAACGTTGGAAACGTACAATTGTCTAAAATGTTTTTGTATGCTGTAGCATTAACATGACCCTTCACTGGAACTAAGGGGCCAAAACCCTTAGACCATTATTCCTCCCCCACCAAACTATAGGTAGCGTTCTGCTGAGATCCACCAGACCCAGATTCATCCGTAAGACTTCCAGACAGTAGAGTGTAATTCATCACCCCAGAGAACGTTAGTCATATAGTGTATGTGTGTGGGTTCATACCGTATGTGTCTGTTATCTCATAAAAGACACCAAATACACACACTTTTTTGTGGAATTCTATATAATTTCTGCCGTGTAAAACGTTCAATTGTTTCCAGACTTTTTCATTTTATATCAATAAAGCCTATTCATCCTAACTAAAGACTTATTGAATCATTTATGCTTTATATGATGAAGAAAAATATATTACCGCCAGCGGGAACAATTAAGACGTTCTCTTTCAAATCATTCGGTACGGATAAAATTACAATGATCACTGAATGTCATACAGGACCAGCAGGTCCTAAAAAAAAACCCCTCTACAATTAACCCCTTAAGGACAATGGGCGGCCCCTAAACCCATTGAAAACAATGCATTTTGAGCCCGTACATGTACGGGCTTTGTCATTAAGGGGTTAAATAGATAACGTTTCTTTCCAGCTACTGAACATTAGCTGAGTGTCAATGGGCTAAGGAAATATTTCAATAGCCATAATAGCCATATTTGGACCTGGCATAATATAAATGTTCAGTTTCCTTTGTGTAGTAAAATATTATGTTTTCACAACAAAAAAAAAGATAACCATATTTAGTTCACTAAGGTCAGGTGATATGATAAAGAATAATTACAGTTTAATTTTAGAGATATAGCCAGGAAAATAAATAAATAAATAATAATAATAATAAAAAAATATATATTTTATATATATATATATATATATATATATATATATATATATATATATATATATTGCCTTTCTATGTATAGTGTGTCATTACTATAACATTAACCCCTTAATGACAAAGTCTGTACATGTACAGGCTCAAAATGCATTGTTTTCAATGGGATTAGGTGTCGCTCATTGTCCTTAAGGGGTTAAAAGTTTCAATGGGAGTTTCAATGGGATGAAACGTGCTACTTTCCCACATTTCCGACATTTTTATTTCAGGTCTCCTGTAATCCAGACACTCGACAACTAATCAATGTTTGCAAAATTTAACATGGTAAAAAAGCAGTCAAAGCAGTTGGGACCCCCCCCCCCGCACTGTATAGAAACCACCGGAGCTCTATAAGGAGCTATGGTTTGATTTGCTGGAATCAAGTATTCATGTTTTCAAGATTATGTTTAGAAAAAAAAACTTCCAATAACCGCTTTATGTTCAAAATGATATGGACATAAAAAAACGATATTCCAATGGATATAACTCAACATTATGAAACAATTCAATATTTATCTATACATAGAGCAGGAAGACAATGTCTAATTGGACCGTGACTATGGATCAGGCATTTCATGCATTTAACCCACAGTACAAATTTCTTTCTTCCCTTAAAAATCTTGGTCAAGAGACTTCCATTTTTTTTAACTATTTATTTTCTATATTAAAGAATTTTGAGACCTAGACGCACTCTTTTTAATATACAATTCTGTTTTTCCGCATTTTTTTGGGTCCATTCGTAGTTTCGGTTTAATAGCTTTTCTGGGGCCGAGACTGTGTTTTATATTACACGTTGACCTCAATTAAAACCTTTACGCCGGCAGAAATTACTTTCAACCCGAAAGATGGTTATCTAATATCCATCCAAGACTTGGAATATTGGTAATTTCTGTTATGACGATAGCTTAATCCGTGAAAACAAAAGAGAAAGCACATTCCAGCGTGCTCGTGCAATCTTTACAATCTATAATAGACCTTAAAATTTATAAATGTTTAAGTCAAGCAGTAAATAAATATTTTGAAAAATTAAGAGAAAGAAAGTATGGGAGGAAAGTATTAAATATAGAAGCATAGAATTTGCCGGCAGATCCATTCGGCCCCCGTCTAGTCACCCGTTTCTCCTGCTGTAAAGACTCAAACCTTAATCAGTCGTTGGTCTCATCTTAGATTCAGGAGCCATATGCCTATCCCATGCATGTTTAATACCCCCACTGTATTACCCTCTACCACCTCTGCTGGAAGGTCTATGGCCCACAGGGCATTTGGCCAGCGTGCCAGATGGTCACTCTTGGACTGTCTTCTCCTATAACTCACTGTCTTTCCAGAGCTTGCGAACGGTTTCCTATATATCCATTCATCTAATTATTTTAGTGAGACTATTGGGATAGCGTTCACTCCACCTATCTGTTCATAGAATGATATTAGCTCGCAATTATTTTACAATATTCTACTTTTAGTAGGTTCTTTGTTTCCAAACACCTGTGCGGCGCTTGTTCCAAGATAACGAAGTTTACCGACTCGCATAAGTAATGAATCTAACGCTTCTCCTAAGGCAAAAAAAGTTTGGTGTATTTAATTGCCTTGGCGTATAATATAAGCCATTGGGGGTATTAGCATTTCAGATGGAACCCCATCATAAGCGCTTGCGATTATAGACAAAAACTCTTACGTGAAACTGTCAGAGTAAGCGTTATCCTAGTAATGGATGTAATGAATGTAATTTATGACATGTAATTTGGGGACAAAAAATGCCGCTTACAGCAATCTGCAACAACAAAAAAAAAAATATACGGTAAGGTCAGAGTCGTTTGCCAAAATGTCAAATGGTTGTTCGGTAGGCTATTGAATCGGCTGATTAATACGGACGGCGTGAGGATGCGAGGATAATTTACTATCGTTCTGCAAAGTATGAGGCAACAATAGTTTCCAATAATGGGTAAAAAAATGAGAAATTCTAGCATTATCATTCGAGAGCACTCAGATTATAACTGAAGGTGCGGGTTGTTCTGACACCCAGTTGGTTGATGGTGGCCACAGTCCATTTGGGCAATGGAAGGGCAAGACGTCCAAATATCCCATTCGTATTATTATGTTTAATTCTACTAAAATAGTATATTATTAAAATAAATTGTTATTCTTAGTTATCTTAAATTAATCTTTATGTGACTCAGCTCTACACTATAGTCCATATCTTATATGCAATGATATTAAAATTCAAGATACTGTGTATATATATATACATGGTACAGGCTACAAAGGGCCAATTTAACCTGCCTATATGAACTAATCTTGCAAGGATTGTTTAATTTTTCTCCCCCCAAAAAACTACATTTTCTCTAAATTAAGGTTCTTCTAAAACTTAGACTTAGGAACTTCTTAAATCGCAACTCTGTGCAACTCTGTCTATCTTTATTATCTCTGAATAAGCTGTTTCAGCCCAATTACATGGGGGGGGGGCAATAAAGTGGTAGAGAGCAAAGGGGTCTGTATTGGAAGACTCTTAAAAAAAAATGGCCGCTTCCTACATCTATAGCACCTACCCAATTGGGATAATTTAAAGAAATAAGCATAAAAAGCTTCAACAAAAAAGCTGTTTATTAAAAAATGGGAAAAAAACCTCAAAGCCTTTGAGTAATTTTATTTAAAATGATGGAGCATCGTATCATGGCTATTAAGTAAAACTAGAGGGAATCCCTTTCTACCCATGTTCCTATTAATCGTTTGTGTAACAGCGACAATAAACTTTCTTTTTAAAATGTGTCACTATATATTCAAACTTAATAAAATTAAATATTTTACATGCATTTCCTCTTTTTTTTAAAAAAAAATACATTTCAACAATTTAACAAAAATGTAAAAAAAAAAATATTAAATAGTCTTCTTCTGTAGTTAGGATCTCCTACCGTTGATATAAAAGAAATACAACTGAAAAAATGGTATTGTGCCAAGAACACAGCATTTGAAATTGGCAAATGGCAAGGAGTCACTTTGTCGGCTATACATTTTCACCGATAGGCTTGGAAATGTATAGATAAGTTATTTACATTTTTAACCCCCTCTCCATCTTTACACTTGGCATGAAGCTGACATAGTGCTAAAATAGTGTACAAATATGGCGTCAAGGTGCTCTATAGTACTATGGGCCAGTCGGTGGGGGGTCCCAAGTATGCCTATTATGCTGCCGCACCTCCGAACTTAACGCCATAGACCTGGTTAGCTTAAATAATCATACTTTTTTATTATTTAGAAGCGTGAATCAGCCTCAAACATATAGAAACTGTACGCCGACAATTTGTATATAAAACCAATAATAATGGCGACGCGCGGCTTTGCTTAGTTAATATTCTGATCAGTTCAGACAACAAATGATTATCTGGGGGAGATGACGGTCAGACCGCATCTGAACTGCGCTGGACTGATAGGGGCTCTTAATAATGCAAAAGCAATTTAATAAAACTTTTAAATACGCATTTTCCTGCCAGCAGATTCAGCGGTGGGAGCAACTTTGATGTGAGGGAAATTAAAAGCTGCTCAGGTAATCACAAACTACTTCGGCATTTCCCGGGAGTGCAGGATGAGTTTAGAGGTCATGGGCTGAGGCAGACCACCTAGGGGCATTTAATAAAAGGCTGACAAGGATTTAACTATGTAACCCCCCTACAAATAGTGGCATCACCATTTCAAATGCCAAATTCGCATGCCCTTTTCTCTTATTAAGAAAATTGCTTCTGGCAAATTACTACTGGTATACTTAGACAGAGACATGGACTGGCCAATTGGCCCATCGGGTAAATGTCCTGTGGGCTACTGGACGACAGTAGGCCATACTCAACCAGTGCTACATTGTGGAGCCATTGCATGTATATGCTTGGCCATGATGGAGGTGGAATTCAAACAAATTACGTGTTAATGGCGGTAAAGTAGAATATTGGATACATTGAGCCCATCTAGTCTACTCTGTGGATAAAACCATAATGTATAGGCTCTGTATGATGGGAGACAAACTTGCCAGGATGTAGGGTAGATATCGAGGTAGAGTACCACATATCTCATGTAGGGTTCATCCCTGGTCTATGGCTGGGAAATTTTA